>NC_136294.1:2394013-2552042 GCF_964198595.1 Lampetra fluviatilis
CAGAGGCCGCCTGCCCGTGTTCTCTCTCTCTCTCTCCAGGATGTAACCGAGAGCCACGCTCACACGGGCAGAGCCACCTGCACACGCGGAATCCCGATGGCGAGAACGCTGCACGTGTCTGCGCACGTTTTGAAAGGAGGGAATGAACAATGAAGGTGGGAACCGCTAGGCAGGGTGAGCGAAAGTGTGTACATCACCTGGACAATTGGAGATTGACCTAATTGGGCTGTGTTCTGCACGGAAATGCCCCTGCTACCCCGCCTAGCGTAAATCCCCAGAGTAAAGAATTGACCGCAGAGAAGTTGGATTGCGGTTGACTGCCGCGGCAAAGCTGCGGTCAAGGAGATGACAGCGCACCCATTACCTGCTTCTAAATGCGCTCCATCATGCACCTGTATATGCAAACGCACAGGTACACACCTACACAAACTGCGGACACCAATGTTGTGGCCATATATTAATAGAAAATATTTCAACTTATTTTCTCTAATAAATATATTTTTGAAAAACATCACTTTTAGGGGTCTCATCACCAGCCCTCCCGGGAAGCACCACACACACACCTCTATAACAAAGACAAAGAATCCCCGTATAGCCTTTAACAGACAGTTGGGGCAAGTGCTCTGAGCGAGCACTGATGGAGGCCGGCATGGCACAGGAGAGGATGGGTGGCCAGCACCACGCCCGACCGCCTTTGTCTCCCCAGTTGCGATGTTTGCACACTGCACTAGGTACTCATTTTAGGCTGAGTCGACCTAGGCGAGGCCCTGAACCGGTTCAAATAATCGCCACTGGTGATAGCCGTGAGCGGGAATCGAACCCGGGGCCCCGGGATCCGTGCACAGCGCGCTAACCACTACACTACCGCTCCCCCCCCACAACTTCACACGTGCACACGCCTGCACACGTGCACACGTGCGCACGCCTGCACACGTTCACACGTGCACACGCCTGCACTCGCCTTTAATCGTGCACCTACACTCACGCACGCACCCGTACACCTGTACACAACACAATCACACGTGCATGCAGCTGTGATAACCTTCACACACACAAACACACACAGACACCTGTCGAGACCTGTGTACACACAAAAATCCTGCGTATAGCTTCAACAAACAATTTGAGGCGCATGTTAAGGCCGTCAACGGTGCACACATTCGCACACAGACACAGGTGGCCACGTGGTGAGCGGCGGTCACGTGAGCGGTGGGCACCTCCAGAGTTGCTCCCGCCGCAGTCGGTAGCAGCTGGGCAAGCACTGCCGCCATCGTGACTACGGTCGCCACCACCACAGCCATCGCCACGCGCTCCCTGCTTCCCATCCCGCACTCTTCCTTTCGCTCTCCTTCACCCCCCCCCGCCGCCCGCGTCCTCCCTCCCACTCCCACCCCACTGGGCCACCTCTCCCTCGCTCCGGATCGCCTCGTGCACCTCCTTGGTCAGCGGCTGGCTCCTCCTCGCTTGAGGCTCGAGGTCTCTGGGTGCTTGAGCTGCTCTCGCTCACTTCAGTGATTCTGTGCAGAGGCAATGGACATCAAACGTCGACATCACCATCGCCATCACCACCATCACAGTCATCACCGTTGACGTGTTGCCACCCGCCCGGGTTTGACCGGGACATTCTGGGAATTGGCGTCTGTGTTCGTGCTGGCAGGAATTAATTTGTACCGAGATTTGACAGCGGTGTTGCTGTGTTGAACTTTATTACTGTGACCTGGACAATGTTGATCACAGACCCGGAGCTCACCTCGGATGTATGGGCGGGTTTGGTTCGCAGTGGGGAAAGTTGGCATCCCTACCAGCCTATCGTTATTACCATCATGTGCAAGTAAAGATCAATCCGTGCGATGGATGATGGCATCCAAATGCCACGCAGGTCGTTGGTGGCTGTTTGACCATACTTCACCGCGCCGGTCAGTGCGTGTGGGGCGATGGCCAGGTGCATAGACACGGGAGCATAGAGGTACTGTACGACACTGCATTTTGCTGCAGTGCATCTCCGCTGTCCACAATGTAGCGCCGCAGCATCCTATAGCACCTGGCATGCATGGCGGTCAACCGTTAAGAGCAACTTTTTCCACTCAACCCAATGACAATAACACTTTGCATATTGATAACTTGCTAATAAACACATGGATTAATGCCTGTGTTTGGATATTCTTGGTTTTCACACCTGATGATGATTGCTTGTGTTGCAATCGAAAGTTGTTATAATTTTTTTAATTTTATTTTTTATTTCCCTTCTACGTGACTTTACCGATAGAACCAAGAATATGAATCCCTGCAGTCACGAAAGCTTTACATCGAAATGTGTTTGGATAGTTTAACAAATACCGAAATACAAATTATCGTGAGCAAATCATCCGCAATGCGCCCGGGTCTCGTCAGATCGCGGAAGCTAAGCAGGTGTTGAGCCTGGCTAGTGCTTGGATGAGCGGCCACCCTGCACTGCAGGTGTTACAGGCGGTGGGTCGCACGTGGTGGTCAGTGCAGTGAAGTCAACTGTTGCATCGTAGTATGTCCACGCTCGCAACCTTCACCTATCGATCCGCTGAAACCACCTTGGTGAAGTATGGCCACATAATCCTTCACCCCACGAACTTGCACGGCTTGGGGAGGCCCTCATCCAGCAGCGGATTGACCAAAGAGCGGTATTGAAGTACTGCGTATAGACTGTACACCTTTGTAAGCCTCAATCACATAAACATTACTCTCGATACGTCCGGCACTCTGAGTCTCAAAACAAATGCATTGACTTGGCCTGTGTTGAACCCGAATCAAATAGAGAGATACATTACACAGTGGCGGCTTGCAAGGTTAGGGAAATTATCCAGCAATTATCTCCACTTTTCCGCATTAATCATTCATACGCCCACGTTCTTTAACCATCTGGATGAGTGTACACAACGCTGGGGACACGCGCGCGACCACTCGTGTTATACACACGCACACGCAATACACACAGAGACAAATATCCCCCGTATAGCCTTCAGAGACAAGTGCTGTTAAGGGAGCACCCATGAAGGCCGGCACGGCACAAAATCGTAAGGTTTTGGCCAACACCACGCCCGCCCGCCTTTGTCTCCCCCCAGTGCTGATGTTTACACACCGCACCAAGTACTCATTTGAGACTGAGTCGACCTAGTGGAGGCACAGTGCCGTTTCAGATGTACGCCAATGATGTTCGAACTGGAGGCTTCGTAGCGCACCACGCTAACCACGACACTACCGCTCCCCACATTCATACACTCTCACACAATGTACGACACCCACACAATGCAAAGACAAAGAGCCCACAATACTTACACAGTCCACACAATACACACTCGCATTCGCTCATACAAACACACACACACACAATGCACACGCTCACGCGATACGCACACAAAATGCGCTCGCAACGTACAGCAGCCTTCAATGCATATGGATGAACGCGCCCGGGGCTCAAAGAGCCAAACTAAGGTACACTGACCTAATTTCCGCTGTAGCAGCAGCAGCTACAACAGACAAGCACGCGATGCGTGACTCTTAAACACGCGCCGTTCTGTGCAGATGTATTACAGAAAAGAGTTCCACGGCATCAGAATCACAGAATTTACCGTCGGGTGGACAATACTTGCGGGTATTCTGAATTCCTGCAGCTCACGGAGCTCCGTCCACGCTCTGTGCTGGAGATGGAGCTCCGTGGATGCTCTATAATGTATCCCCATGCCTCATCCGCGAAGAAGCTCCATGCATGGGCTGTGATGGAGCCCGTCAATTTACTCTGCGGTGGATGCGAAGTAGACACTTTGTGGTGGAGCGTGGTGTTGTGCCCTCTGACGGAGCTCTGCACTTACTTTGCGATGGAGCTCCGTGCTTGGTCGTACCTCGAGGCAGTGCAAGTCTCCTCCCGCAAACGCAAAGGGCTTTTTTGTTAAAGCGGTGTCCCCGTGTCGAGGACGTAAGCGCGTGCCCCGGGTTTTTGTTTCCTCTCTCCCCCAACGATTCAACTTCCTGGCGTCTCCCCACTCCAGCGCAGTCGCACGACGGCTCTGAGAGACAGACGCAGGTCCAGTCCCTACCCAAGGCGCCCCCCCCCCCGGGTCTCACACCGCCCTGACATCACTACTTTGGCGTGGGTGGCGCTAAGAGCCACGATCGACTCAACTTGAGGCATTCCCCTGAAATTCCTTAACCCCTCGCCGTGGATTCACTCGAAGGCCTGCGGTCACATTCGCCGGCTTTCCAGTCGCGCGTCATGAGAGCTTTCCGATCCGCTGCTTAACGCGGCGGCGAATGCATGCAACGCATTTCTCGTTCAATTCACAGTCCCTCGTGTTTCATCAATTATAACGAAAAACAGGTCCATGGCTCAAGTGCCGTTCAATCCAATATCCCCCCTCTTCGCCTCCCAACACCGCGCTCCACGCTCGCGTTCTTGAGCGATAAGATAATTCTAGAAACATGCGTTGAGATTATTTGGGTGATTTTGACTGATAAAAATATCCACGTGAAAAGGCACTTAATTGAGCAATCATTTGTGACAGCCAGGTCGCTTTCTTTAGTGCTTTGCTCACCATTCCTATACTTTGCACTCCTATCGTGTTTTGTGTTGTAACCTTTTGACCGGTGCCTCCTAGATATCTGTGAAGAAGAGCGTTATAGCTTATCGGATTCATCCAGTATAGATACATATTCTGATTCTGGAATTCACCTTGCCTTACCCTACAGTGATGGATAGGTGACAGAGAAAGCACAGCCACAGAAAACACACCCACACACAAGGCATAGACCCCCCCCGCCCCCCCGTATACGCTTAAATAGACTTTGGGGAAAGTACTGCTGTGAAAGCCGGCACGGCATTCGAGGGGGTAGATGGCCAGTACCACGCCCGGCCGCCTTTGTCTCCCCAGTAGCGATGCTTCCACACCACACCAGGTACTCATTTGAGGATGCCCAGGATCGGTTCATATAATCGTCACTGGTGGTATTGGTGGCAGTGAGCGAAAATCGAACTCTGTCCGCCGGATTCGTAGCGGAGCTCGCTAACCGCCAGCACCACCGCTCCCCACAAAGACAAAGATCCCCCGTATAGCCTTAACAGACTGCAGGGGCAAGTGCTGTTAGCGAGCATCTATATAGGCCGGCACGGCACACGAGGGGGTGGGTGGCCAACACCACGCTCGGCCGCCTTTGTCTCCCCCGTGGCGATGTTTACACATCGCACCAGGTACTCATTTGAGGTTGAGTCGACCTAGGGGAGGCCCAGGACCGGTTCAGATAATCGTCACTGGTGTTGGCCGTGAGCGGGAATCGAACCCCGGGTCGCCAGGTTAGTAGCGCAGCGTGCTAACCGCTACACCATCGCACAACCGCACCCCACACACGCACGCAGAGTGACACGCACAGAATCACACACACAGAGTCACACGCACAGAGTCACACGCACAGAGTCACACACACAGAGGCACACACACAGAGTCACACACACAGAGTCACACACAGAGACACACGCACAGAGACTCACGCACAGAGTCACACACAGAGTCACACACACAGAGTCACACACACAGAATCACACACACAGAGTCACAACAACAACAACCGCCATTCGCCACTAAGTGGCGGTGACGTCACCACGACGCTTGTGCCAGGCCATGTGCACCCTGAGGCCACGTGAAGTGTCGAACGCCCGCTGGCAGGAGGTCACGGGGCAGACCCAGGTGCCACGGGTCGACTGACCGAGATGACCGAGATGACTGGCTGATGCACCACCTGTGCCCCCTACTGTGCCAACTTGCTGTGCTTTAGCCACCCGGCGCTCCGCTCGTTGTTGTGAGCGTCGCTCCTCCGCCCTCCGTTGTTGTTGGAGGGCGACTGCCTCCAACTGCCCAGTAGCGTCCTTCACGAGCCTCCTCCACTGAGGCCGATCTTGACACCGCTGGTACCAGTCATCGGCAAGTCCACTCAGCTCCACGTCCTCCTGTACCACATCACTCCATCTCTTCTCTAGCCCATGCCGCGCCCGTTTAGCCCCCTCGATCCGGCCGAACAAAAGCTGTTTAGGCATGCGGTGGCTGGGCATGCGGGCTACATGACCCAGCCAACGCAGCCTTGCCTGCCGGAGGAGCTCACTGATGGGACTTTGCCCAGATCTTTCAAGGACTTGTGAGCTCCTCACACAATCCAGCCTGGTTAAACCCAGGATGGATCGTAGGCAGGCCAGCCTAAATGTTTCCAACCGGCGAAGATGCTCCACTAGGGGGGTCCACGTTTCGCAAGCGTAGAGAGGGGAGGGAATGACCGTGGCCGAGAAGACCTGAAGCTTCGTGCGGAGCGACAGACCAGGTAGCTTCCACACAGCGTTACGCAACCGATGAAAAGATATTGCCGCTCGACTGATTCGGAGTGAGACCTCTGCTGATAAACTGGAGCCGGTCATGAGCACACTGCCCAGGTATGGGAAACTCTCTACTCTCTCCACAACTGCCCCATCACCGATTGGGAGTTGTGGGGGCGGAGTGCCCGATGGTACAAAATACCCAGGCAGGTGCTTAGTTTTGGTGGGGCTGATGGTAAGGCCCCACCTCTTAGTGGCACACTCCAGTCTCAGCAGCAGCGTCTCCAACTCCTCTTCTGAATGAGCAGCTATTACCAAATCATCGGCATACATAACGTGGTTGACCAATAGGGAGCCATCCCTTGATCGCACCCGGGCGTCGATCAGCCTCCCATTATATCTGTACCAAATGGTAATTCCCCCGGTACAGCTATTGAAGGCTTCACGAACTACGCAGTCGAAATAGATGTTAAATAATGTGGGAGCCAGAGGACATCCCTGTCGCACAGAGTCACACGCACAGAGACACACGCACAGAGTCACACACAGAGTCACACACACAGAGTCACACACACAGAGTCACACGCACAGAGTTACACACACAGAGTCACACGCACAGAGTCACACACACAGAGTCACACGCACAGAGTCACACACACAGAGTCACACACACAGAGTCACACGCACAGAGACACACGCACAGAGTCACACACAGAGTCACACACACAAAGTCTCACACACAGAATCACACACAGAGTCACACACACAGAGTCACACGCTGCTGCTGGCACCACTCGTTGAGTCTGGCACGGGGCGCGCGCACACGCAGACTCGCAGAGGCTGTCACGCAATGCCACCAACTCGACCCTGTAAGAGACCCGTGTGCTCAGGAGAATGCGGTACTAAGGAGAATGCGGCCCTCAGTGAAGCTTTCTTGCTGCTGATGACGATGATTGAGTTGGCCAGAAAGTTGTAGTATAGACAGAGGATTAAATCCATCTGTACGGAGCTTGGAGTGTCAGCCCTTTGTACGCAAGCGGTGGGGGATTTGCTCCGGGCTACTGCGGTGATGCCCCATCCACATTAATGGGATCGGCCAAACATCCCAAATGTAGAAGGACCCTCTTGAAAATGGGTCGTGAGATTCCTGGAGGCGTTCCTGGACAAACAAATTACATTATTGTACAGCCGGTTGCTATAGAGACCAATGTGAAAGCCACTAAACAATAAGCAATCCAATTACATCCGTGTAAAATTAAACCTTAATTACGGAAAGATTTTTTCAAATTACCCCACCCCCAACTCCCCCCCCCCCTCTTATTCAACCGAGCAACCACGTGATGTCTTGTGCATCTAACATGGCCAAGCAATGGGCACTGAATTGGCTGGGCACGAGTCGGGTGTTTAGGGTGTGCAGGATCTATGAGGTGTGCATCCCGTGTAGCGGGGGGTGTAGGGCGTGTAGGGTGTGCGGGGGGTGTAGGGCGTGTAGGGTGTGTGGGCTGTGTATGGGGTCCGGGATGTGCTGGGTGTGTTGGTTACAGAGCGTTGGGGAAGCGTCGTGGCGTGGGTGGTGAAGCGAGACACCAGGGAGCCTGTTGCGCGCGTGTCGAATGGAGCCACGCGAGACCTCAGACAGCCACTCGCGGAGTCGTGGAGACGCCGCCGATGAAGACAAACACGCTCACTCCCCGTCTTGCACGTGGGTGTATCTCACCCCTCCCCCCCTCTATCGAATGTCTCCATCTCGCACTTTCCCCCAACACGCTGCACATTTCCAGCCCCTTTGTCAATTCACTGCCGGATGAGGCATCGCGACACCGTCTCGGATGTTGGGTTTGTCTGACCATACTTCACAGCGCTGGCCGGTGCGGGTTGATTAAGGATTGGGTCCAGGACCGGTTCAGATATCGCTCGCCACTGATGCGAGCCGTGACTGGGAATCAATTTAGATTGTTACAACACAACATAGAAACACCCATGCTTCTCTGCCCCCATCTCCCCCCAAACTCTCCCCAGCCCCCTTCCCATCCCCCGTGAGTCTACCTACCCTACCACCTACACTCCAATAATTAATAGCGTGCCTACACTCACTCCCCTGCGCATCCCCAGCCCGGTCCGATCAAACACTGGGAATGTCACCTGGCCGAGACTGTAACAAAGAAGCACACACACACGCACACACACACACACGCGCACGCACATACACGCACACACATACACACACACGCGCGCACACACACGCGCACACACACACGCACACACACACGCACACACACACGCGCACGCACACACACGCGCGCACACACACACGTACACACACACGCGCGCGCGCACACACACGCACACACACACACGTACACACGCGCACACACACACACGCACACACAAGCACACGCACGCACACATACAAACACGCACACACACGCGCACACACAAACACGCACACACACGCGCACAACCACGCGCACACACACACGCACACACACACATGCGCAGACACACACGCGCGCACATCACCGCGGGAAACACAGCGGCCCTGAGCCAGAAAGCGGAGCCGTGCTTTGCCATTCCAGTGCAGGTGGGAGTCAATACTCCAGTGGCAACCTTGTACAAAATATGTAAAAACAAACAAACATGGTATTGTGTTTCGCCCGTACATGTAATTAGAACAAAGATCTTAATTGACTAAATTTTACACGTTGGCTTTCGAGACCCATATTCATCATTCGTAATCGATGTTTTTTGGTAATTGCCTGATGATGTTGTTTGGAACTATCAGCGAAACGTCCGCACCCAATTGTTAAATGTTGAGTGGATCGTTCTCCGACAACAACAACAACGCACCGGTGGTGCTGCTGAAGCATTGCCACGTTTATTGACGAGACCACTCGACTAATTGGCTGTGTCGGGTGGAGGAGGGTTTACGATACGCACTTTATTTTACGCGATCTGACCCAAATCTATTATGAGACCTCCATTTACGATGATTGACGCTCAGGGTGAGAGCTATAGGTAGGTAGGGTTGTTGCTCGCTAACAAGACATCGGGAGAAATTCATTTGTGAAAATTCCACATTCCCATATCAGAAATTGGATACGCACAAGACAATCATTGCTGATTTACAGCAAACCGGTATTCATTGTCTGGCCGCCAAGAGATTTTGGTCACGGTTGTGATCATGCAGCGAGGACTCGCCGAGTCTCAAGACACGTTTCAAAGAGGGTCCTGCATTCACACGTTTGGCCGATTCCATTTCGAGAAGAAACCAGAGTACCCCGTTAAAGACCCACCACGCAAGCGATGTAATGACGCTCAAAGCTCTGCTTTATATATCCGCGTTCACAACCCCCACTTTCTGCAGGATTTAATCAACTTGCCCGTTCCTTCAACCGGCGTCCTGACGGTCCAACTCCGCTCACCATTTTACACTGCGGCGGCAGCGTCCGGCTAGGGCCATCGAGCAAAGACGAAGGCGATCACCGCACCACCGTCGTGCGGCGCTTTCAGACGCGCTTCTGGCCGACGTTTCGAACGCTCTTCCTTCCGATGCTAGGAAGCCGCTGGAGCGATGCGCTTTTAAATCACCGTCATTTGGATTGAACAGCTTTCTGTGCGCCAGTTCGCTGTCCTTCGCCCCGCACCTCCGATTATCGCGGTTGGCTGCGTACGGTGCGAAAGAATTTCAACATACATACGTACAACGTAATGTAAACCTACGCAGCGGACGCAATACAAACGCAGCGCATACACCTCGCCTACCTCTCGTCACGTTCCCTGCTCCTCCTCGATCGCCGCCTTCATCCTCCCTCCCTCCCTGCCTTCCCCTCTCCCCATCCCTCCCTCCTTTCCATCATTTATTAAACACACGCACACACAGCATCCCCACTAACCCTCCCCGGCCACCTGTAACTCAAGCACAGGTAAGCGGGCAGGGATGCAAGGACACGCGATACGAGGTGCGTGCTTGGCACGGGGAGGAAGATTGACGGGCGCGCGCTGAAAGATTCATGGAGGCACGCAAGTCTCTCCCCCTCCCCCGACTCCCGGCTAAGCCGCCCACAAAGAGCCATCGCTCATCGCAACGCGGAGCCCCGCGTCCCTTCGGGCAGGTAGAGACGGGTGAGGCAAGGGCGCTGGACATGACCCAACCGTTGTTGGTTTGTTGTTGTGGTTGTTGTTGTTGTTGCTACTCCCGCTGCTCCTAAGCGCCGTTGTCTGGGCTTGATCGCCTGAATGTGAAATTGTAGTTGTTTGCTCTGCATCCACATCAGCAGCGCTACGAGGTGTGTCGTTTGGTGTATAGTTAGCCGTGGATAGGAGTTCAACTCCTCACTGCGAAGTGTGTTAACCACAGCACCGCCGCTGTATCCCTCGCCTAAGTCGAATTGGCCTAAACACGACCCCTACAGCCCAAGGACCGTGTAGACCGTAAACCGGTTAACACTCATGGCAGTATAACTTTAGTAGTACCGATTTCCAAATGCGGTCAATGAGAGTGAATAATGTGCTAACTAACTTATTTGACAACGTTATAACTTATTCCACATTTACTGGCCACGTCATTAGAACCGATAAAGTTAATGCGAGCCCCACGACGTGTCCCCGCCAAGTGAAATATCTGCTGTGGGTCTCTTGTTTACGTGATGGGTGCTGAGCCAATGTGTGGATGCTGTGCCAATGCCAATCAGCCGGACATGGCAGCGGTGGTGGTCGTGGTGCTGGTGCCACTCATGGTGCGCTGCCAAAGCATCGTGAAATGAAACGGAATGGGCAGAACAAACATTCTCAAAAAGCCAGTCCTCGCGTCATCGACACGCGGACACTTTATATCGCACGAGAGGGCAATTCAATCCGTAATGTTAAAAAAGAGGCTCACTTACGTGCTCGGTTGTTCAGTTTGCTTTCTAAATATTTTTTTACTATTTTTTTATTTTACCGGGTAATGCCCCGCAGAGCGATGTAGTTCTTTTTCAGAATCGACCTGGACACAAATGATAGCTCAACCAAGTGGCTTACCATGTGGAAATTAATAGCAGCCAAAAGTTCTAAACGCACGTTTCTAAATGTGGAGGGAATAACCGGAGGACCCGGCGAAAAATCCACACGACCACGGGGAGAGAGGACACGCAAACTACAAATATACAGCAGCAGGCGTCAGGGTCTGGATCGCACCCACGGCCTCCTGTAGACCAGGCGAGGTAGTTAACATCTCCTAGCCACCGTGGCGAAGATGCAGCCCCTGCATGTGCTTGCTCACGGTTCTGCGGGCGAGAGGGCCTCCACGAGACGGAGCTCAGGCGAGCCACCCTACGGCGCATTTACCCCGCGCTCTTTCGCGATGGCCAGATGCGTCCGGGAAGAGCTGGGAGTACTCGCGCTTCAGCCCACCGCAAGTAAACCTGCCGATCGACTCACTTTGGTGTAAACCCGTTTATACTGTTGGGTGGACAGAGACGGTGGTGTGGGTTTAAGAAACCCGCACAGTCATTTCAACTCCCAGGAGATGCAATCGAACCAGTGACCTCTGGATTTCGTAGTCCGGCAGTGTGTTAACCATTACGCCAGGGCGATTTCGGTGGTGGATGCAGGGATTTGAATATACTCGTGCAATCACATTTTTGTTCTGTACGCAACACCATTAGCGGCGTTCATTGCTTTGCCTCAAAGGTTAAACGCCGAGAGCTAGGGATCGCGGTTTATTTTCTTAGCCGTTATCCCACAAAGACAACGTGTTGGAGGAAAGCTCCTGATTCCCGACGTCACGCTAACCACAAGCACGTGTGCGCCATTCTCCTAAAGTCCTCGCCCCCATTTTTGTGTTGTCCGAATTCTGCTCCCGATGAAATCATATCCTTGGCGGCGGGGAAACATGACCTACGCCGATTTTTGCTCAAACCCAGGGGCCTCGTGGCAACGTTGATGGAGGGTGGGGGAGTAGGAGGAGGAAGGGTGGGTGATTGGGGGGGTGTTCTTATTCTCCGCTGTTTTAATTTAATTGTTATTTATTTTACCCTTTATTATTTTTGTTCGCTCCGCGCACGTGCAGTGGCGAAGTTTTCTGGAGACGCATTCGGACCTCCCTAAGCCGACGAGGGCCCCCCCCCTCCACCCCTGGGACATCCACGGCGAATTGGCGCTCGTCGGCGAATGGCGCAAAACATTGTTCTGACAGCGCTGCTCGAGACGAGGGCTTCGATTCGGGGTCGGCGGTGAACGCGGCCCAGCGGCAGCCGCCCGTTGCAGAGATGTAACGCGGCTCGAAATCCGACGGGGCCGCTCCGGTTGAACACGTGGGCGTCTTCATCGTGAGATCACGTGCCGCCCCGGCTACGAACAGCGGACGTTACGGCTGCAGCTGGTGTCATTTGAAAAAATAGTGCAGGTCGTCCTGCGCCCGAGTCATGGTCCAAATTTGCCATTTTCAAATAGAAGAACTGCACATTACTCAACCGGGATTCCGCGCAGTCAGGCGACTGGCCAGGTTTCAGGTCACGTGCCGAGCCACATTTTGCTGCAAAGGAACAGCTACCACTGGGGCTGCCCTTACAAACCTGTTGAGATGACACGTGGTGATGCCACTCGCTCACCGCGTGCAAAGCCATTGTATTACAAGGTTCAATTAGTCCACCTGCACACATTCCACGCTGTATATGACGGACTATGTAGCCTTCTCAACCCGGATCCACGAACTTCCACCAGTGGGAAGTCCACTGATGCGGCCACCCACGTGGAAGACAGGCGGGAAGGAATCCATTCGGGAGGGTCTTTGAACCGATTGCGAGTCTTGAGACGCATTTATATTCCAGATATTGTGTTCAAACAAAGTGTTCTGTCTTGTCACAAACTACTGAGCCAACGGCGAGAGGTCACCACGCCACTATGCTGCTAATCGCCACCGCGCACGCCGCCATCGCTTCTTTCCCTCTGCTAGATCTCTCAGCTGTTAGACAAATTACACCCCCTACTTCCAGCGTTACATCTTATACACGATCTGGCGTTAGATGTTCGGAATGTGTATATCATTGTTAATATACGACAACAGTGCAATATACCATATTAGTAATCTGTAGTGGGCCTATTTCTATAATTTAGCATTTTGTTTTTATCCTGGCATTATATGATAATTTTACTGACGTATTAATGTTTTTCCTTCTGTCTATGCGTGTTTAATATTTTACGAGTGTTTTCACAAAACAGCATTTATCTTTGTAAGTGTTTGTGTTTTATCTGAGCGTGTTTGAAGTGGTCTGGAACGTCGTGGTACGAGGCGTGCTATAAACAACGATCATCACCAATATTCCCTTTATAACAGCCTTGGCGTCACACTTCACGGGAGGTGATGAACTTGGCTCAGTGATGATGGGAATTTAATATTTATAAGTGTTAGCGCGAAACCGAGGGCATTTAGAGCTTTCCGCTTACCAGAGCCTACGTAAGTGAAACCATGCAAATTCGAAAACGTGGGTTTTTGGATGTATGTTGTTGTAATGATCCGAATCTTACCTTTCTAGCACTTCTCGCTCATATTCGTCTGGATCATCTTTACAATGTTACATTCACTCACTGTGTGTTTCAAATATAAAGTAATAATTTGAATGTCAAATCTCTGTATCTAATCCCATATATATTAAGCGCATATATATCTTATAAAAATATATTAAAACTGAAAACCATTGGTCGAAGCAAAACATCTTATTTATTTACGTATTTAAATAATAAACTCAACTTTCTATTTTACCAGGTAAAGCCCACTGAGCTCTACAGATATGTTTCAGAAGTAACCTGGCCACAAATAATAGCTCAACGAAGTGGCTCATCACGTGGAAATATATTGCAGCCAAATACTCTAAACGCGTGTTGATGCTAAATGTGGAGGGGAAAACCGGAGAACCCGGACAAAAATCCACGCAATTAAACACATGTTCTGCCTTCGTTGTTGCATACTCATCCCCGCCATAGGAATGTGGAATATCCACCAATTGCCCAGGGCTGTAAAACTGACCTAAGCACCATCCACCCACCCGTGTTAAAGAGGGAGCCTTGCTTTGACTGTAATTGTCTTCCCTCTCATGATCGCGAGCTGTAACCACCACCACCACCAGAGGCAGCGCGGAAAGTAGGAGACGCGTGCGAAGAAGTGTCTGGCCGCTGCTTTAAACTCCCCACGTGATGATAAGCCACTTCGTGGAGCTCCTCTTTGTGATGCCGAAGCCCATTTTTAACCATTGACTCCACTCTGCCCCCCGCATTCTCATTCAGGTAAAACTGAAGTCATTCATGCTTTTGCAAAACACGCGTGCTTTTCGGTCAGCAAAGCCAAGGTCAACTGAGGTCCTTGAGACCGGATTCTTTTTTTTGCCCCGTCTGTCCGTCGGGAGAGACACAGAGCGTTGGTGTTGGAGTCGGCAAAGGTGGGGGGAGGGCGCTGGGGTGGTGGTGGGGGTGTGGGGATGGGGTGGTGGGGAGGGGGGAGTTTCTGGCAAGAGCGTTTGTTCGGGGACACCCCGAAGCGCGCGCATCTCATCGCACGCATCCCAATTCCAACGAGAGTAGCGAACGGTTTCCAGGGCACGTTCACTGCAGCGAGACCACGATTACTCCGCGCGTGCGTGTCGTGTATACCGAGCGCGTGTAATCCCTCCCCCTCCCCCCATTGCGGGATGAGCCCCCCCCCCCCCACGCCGTGGAGAGAGCGAGGGGTTATTTAACCATATTTCACCACGCTGGTCAGTGCGGGTTGGTTACGGCACTGCGCGATCCACTGCCCACATTCGTGGTCGACCACCCAAGCACTACCCAGGCTGAACCGTGCGTAGCCTCCCCCCCCCCCCCCACCCGGAGGTCTGATGGGAGCCGTCACATTAACCCCAATCCAAACTTTGCACCACGCTGATGAGTGTGGGTACGGGGAGCACATCAGGTTTGAGCAAAAGTGCAGAACACAACAACAACAACGATGGATCTCGGGGCCTTCACAGCTCACGACACCCACTTACGCAAAAGCAGGCTCGGAGGCCGCTCAGCTTTAGCGAGGTCTGCGTTCGGGGGTCATTTTTGGTTAGAGGTCACCGTGGGGGAAGATGCCGGCAACATCATCGCTGCCGAACGTTGGCGGGGCACCTTCTGGCAGCCGCCACCGACCCGGGCGAGACAAGTCCTTGAATGACGACAGGAATGCGTGTTCTGCCTTACAACTCGTCTCTGGCAAGGATTTTAATATTCTACCGGGGTTTTTTCTCTCTCTCTCTTCCCTTTCCGAAATTGGCAAAGCTGGCAACTGCGCGGATATGCCTTCTGATAATGCTGTACGTACAAATCGCGGACGTCTTGCACGGCGCACTTGCGCGTTCCAAGTGCGCCTTGTGTTTAGGGAATATAAAGTCGGCATACGAGGAGGTCACGCACACACTGACAACTTACCCAGGGCATCCAGCCGCACCGCCACCCGCTCACAGCGGACGCGGAAATTTGGAAGCGGCTCCCGAAATGTGGCCCACATTCTCAGACAAACCGAAGCGACCCAACGTGTGCAGACGAAAGAGAATGAATTCGACTGAAACATTGGACGATTGTATTAAATACACCACCACCCCCCTCCTCCTCCTCCTCAGCATAATAATAAATGGGTATTTAGCTGATGGGCAGGTTGCGTGTGGTGGGGTAAAGTGTGGGTCCTCCGCCCCTACGGGGTCTCTGGAGACCTGCCTCGAGTTGGGGCCGTTCTAGCAGCAGGCGCGTGAGTGGGCGTTTGCAGGGCTGCGCCTTCACCCTTTACTACGAATGTAAAAGTCTCCCCACTTCCTCATCAGCAGCAGCAGCAACAACTATGCTCAATCCACTAATGCATTGAGACCTCCCTAAGCATTCGCCATTTCACATGCGCTTGCAATGTTTACCAAAGCACGTTGCATGTCTCTCCCCGTGGTCCTGTGGATTTCTCTCCCGCTCCTCCGGTTTTCCCCTCCACATTTAAAATCAACATCACGCGTTTAGAATATTTGGCTGCTATACATTTCCACGTGATAAGCCACTTGGTTGAGCTATCGTTTGTGGCCAGGTCGCTTCTGAAAAAGTGGCTAAATCGTTCAGTGGGCCTTTTGACGTGGTAACATATAAAAAGTGTATCGTTTTTCGTTTTCCCCGTGCGGTGGGGTGTCAATCGGCAAGGGTGACAACTTCGTGTCCAGGTTGGTGAGCGAGAGCCAGCCGACGGCCTCCGGAATAGCCTCATGTCGAATATTGTCAGTGCTCGTTTCATGCGAGGGCTTTCACGGACACTACTACGACTCGTAATTCGTTCATGCCTTCAGGGCCCTGACCGGGAAGCTCTGTTTCACGCCAGAGAGCTGAGCTTCTGTTAACACCTCGTGATTCTGGATGTAATCTCCAGCGAAACTTCGTATAATTTTGTAAGAAAAAAACGTTTACCTGACTTTTCAACACTCCTCCTCCGCTTTGCTGAAAAATCAAACCGAATGGGACATTTTCTCACTTGACGTGACAACTTGACTTGATTGGCTCTGTCGGATGGTAGAGGCCGATACTGACACAACACCGACACGACTAACCCCCACCCCCAACCCCCATGAGAAAAAAAAAAACGGATGAATCTGAAACGCTGCTGGCGAACGATCGAAGTGGGTAGGCAGTGGCCAGAGCCGTCCCTGGGGAGTACGGCGAATCGGGGGCGACTGCCCCGGGCCCCGCGCCCTGGGGGGGGGGGGGGCGCTTCAACGTCACGATGTCCGATGTAATACTTCCGCTTTAGTGATAAGGCGTCAGAGGGCACCCCACGCACAGTGGGGGATGCCCCGGGCCCCACCCCCCCCCCTTATGGACGGCCTTGGCAGTGGCGCTACTCCGCGGTGACTGCAAAGTCGCGCTGCGAGATGCTCTCTCGATCGTCCGTTGGTGGAGTAGAACAAAGACAAAGATCCCCCACTCCCTGTATAGCCTTCACAGACTTTTGGGGGCAAGTGCTGTTCGCGAAGTAGCACCTAAGAAGGCCGGCAACGGCGCACGAAGGGGTAGGTGGTCAGCACCACGCCCGGTCGCCTTTGTCTCCCCAGTGGCGATGCTTGCACAGCGCACCAGATACTAATTTGAGGCTGAGTCGACCTAGGGGAGGCCTGGGACCGGTTCAGATAATCGTCACCGGTATTGGTGGCCGTAAGTGGGAATCGAGATCGAGTCGCCCGGGTTCGTAGCGCAGCTTAGCGCTAACCGCGGCGCCACCGCTCCCCAACAGAATTTAAGAACCCACCTGCACATGAGCTCATTTCGCCCCGCTTAAGAGCTGTCAACTAATGTTCGCGTTAATCTAGCCAAACAAATGAGTGCTGCTGGTGAAACGAGAGCCTTTTATAGACGCGGGAGTATATAGACGTTAGGATAACCTCATGACTTCTCAGCCAAAGTGGTGTGTGTGTGTTGTTATTTTAAAACCGGGTAGCATGTTGGCAGAAATCTATGGGGACTGCCCGCTAATTCGATTGGCGTGTGTGCCGTAAACTCTCATGATGAATAAGCATTCTCTCAACTTCCACCAAAAATATTGCTTGGGCCACTGTGGCCCTTGGAGGGCTACCAGGGTGGGTGGGGAGTGGGTGGGGGGCGAGGATGGTGGGCGGGGGGATTGGAGGAGGGGTGGGGGGTCTCCGGGTAATGATGTTCACGAACGAACAATATCGGTAGCCAACACAGATGCTAATCACAGACACAAAAACACCCCCCAAGATCTCGCATAAAGCTCTGGGGCAAAGTTTTTGTCGCGAGTGGCTATATAATTATATAAGGGCCGGTACGGCGCACAAGGCGATAATGGTGTAGTCAGCACAATGGTGTGGTCAGGACAATGGTGTGGTCAGAACAATGGTGAGGTCAGAACAATGGTGTGGTCAGAACAATGGTGTGGTCAGGACAATGGTGTGGTCAGAACAATGGTGTGGTCAGGACAATGGTGTGGTCAGGACAATGGTGTGGTCAGAACAATGGTGTGGTCAGAACAATGGTGTGGTCAGAACAATGGTGTGGTCAGGACAATGGTGTGGTCAGAACAATGGTGTGGTCAGGACAATGGTGTGGTCAGGACAATGGTGTGGTCAGGACAATGGTGTGGTCAGGACAATGGTGTGGTCAGAACAATGGTGTGGTCAGGACAATGGTGTGGTCAGGACAATGGTGTGGTCAGAACAATGGTGTGGTCAGGACAATGCGCGGCTGGGTCCCTTTATCCCCCCCTCCCCACCCCCCTCGAGTGTTGGTTGCGTGTAGACGCACAGAAGCAGGTATACATTTAAGGCTGAGTCCACCCAGGGGAGGGCCGGGACCGGCTCTGAGATCACGCTGCGCGGATGTCAGCCGTGACTGGGACGCGAACTCGTGGTTGCCAGCTTTCTAGCAGGGTGGTGCTAACCACAGACACATTGTACCAGGATCGCGTAGCGCTTGCCTACCTTGACATCCATAAGCCAGTGGTGGAAATTCCACATTCCCATGGCAGGGACCAGTCTTTCCCATAATACAATAGGCTACGTAATGATTCACCTCCCGAGTGATGCGATGAATGATCAAGGGCTGTACATGTAAGTACACTTCTCACAACTGTTCGACTCTCTCGTGTCCTTGGGAAAACTCACTCTTGCCCTAAGCAGCCCAGCCCATAGCCGACTAACCCCCTTCTGCCTCCCCCCTCCCCTTTCCCACCTTCCCTCCACCCCTCCCCTCCCTCCCAGCAGAGCTCATTCATGCTCTCACGCACAGCCAGAATCAATAACGGGAAACAAAATCAAGATTTTCCTCCGTAGGGGAGCCCTCCCCCACTCCTTCCCCGCTCGCAGAACCCCGGAATATTCACCCCCAAATTGCACGTGAGGAGCTCCTTCCATAACGCATCAATCACAGCAGCGAGACAAGTCATTAATGCATAACTCATAATGATCGTCGCAATCAGCCATGCATGCTCAGTCTAAACTCAAACTATTTTTTTTCTATTTTAGCAGGTAAGGTCCACTGAGCTATGTAGCTCTTTTTTTCCCCAGAAGCGACCCGGCTATAGAAAATGACAGCTCAACGAAGTGGCTCATCACGTAGAACTGTACATCAGCCGAATACTCTAAATGCATGATGTTGATTCTAAATGAAAAGGGAAAACCCGAAGGACCCGGAGAAAAAGCCACGCGACCACTGGGAGAGAGAGAGAGAGAGAGACACGCAGACTCCGAATATACAGGCGTCAGGGCTCGGAATCTGGATCGCACCCACGACCTCCTGCATACCAGGCGAGGGAGTTAACATCTCCTAGCCACCGCGGCGTCTACAGCTGGAGTCGAGATGCCTCGCGGTCACGCACCCCCTCTGGGGCCGGTCGCATCTCGTGATGATGTCAGCACGCCTACCAGGGAGTGGGGCAGCGGTTGGCCTCTGTCCCAGCGATTCAAGGTGACGGTTCCTGTTCAAGAATAGATTCCTGTTGCGTTCTCAACATTGAGGTGACCCACTCGTGGCCTCCATTGGGGTTCGAGAGGTCAGGCGAACAAAAGTTGCATACAGCAAGCACTGGACAGCCCCCTTTGTCAATCCACTGCTGTATGGGGATCTCCCCACGCCCTGTGTGGGGCATCGTTGAGGTTGTTTGACCATACTTCACCGCGCTGGTCGGAGGTTCATGAAGCTTAGACGTTGACGTATCTGCATTGCCATCTGCTGACAAAGCAGCTCCACAGCAGCCTGCGACACGTGTGGTAACGCGTCGGAGGCTTTCACGAGCAATATTTGCTGTAATAACGATTTTTTGGGGGGGTTAGATCGGGTACATTTAAATGTGTCTAATTGGCTGTGTCGGGTGGTGGCGGGTTAACGACACATTTACGCGATCTAACTTCACACAACAATTTCGATTTAAAGCTTTCGTGACTGCAGGGATTCATCTTCTTGGTTCTTTCGGTAAAGTCACGTAGAAGGGAAGTAATAAAATAATAAAAATAAAACATAATAAAACAATTCTCACGACGTTTCGGCCACAACGCAAGCAGCCGTCCTCAGGCGAAGAATGAGAACATTATCAAGCTAGGAGCTTATATAGGTGTTGCGAGGAGGAGCGCCTTAACAAAAGAATGTGCATATGAAGAGGAATTTAGCATACCAATGGACAATGCGTAGGAGGTGGGCGGAGGGGTTTCAAAGTCCCATTATGCCCATGCATTATGCAGGATCAACAGCACCACGGGGGGGCGCAAGGAACAACGTTAATAAAGGAAAGGAATGTTAGTGATATGTAGCTGCATTTACCAAACAACCACGTAGAAAACCAAAGTAAAAACTACATAAAAAACTAAAATATAAACTGAAACTTACTATACTCTACAATAAGCTGAGTTACTAACAACAAATAATAAATTACAATTCTACGTCGTAAGAAGTATATAATATACTTCCATCTAAACTTTATTCTCTTAGCATATACAGTACTATATACTGCCATAGATAAACCCAACATTAAATTATATACTGTATTGCTGTAAACCACCCTATACTTTATACATTTTAATATAACACTATGTATTATTCAACTCACCCTAATGTGTATCGAAATGGTTTATTACGTCCTTCCAATGATTGCTAAGCCTGAATCCATCTTCTCGGTTAAAATTGTCTCTGTGTTTGTATATGTGAATCGCCTCATGAACGAATCTCTCATGATAGCCAGATGGCTTGCAGAGAACCTCCGTCTTGGAGAAGTCAATGTCATGTGAGCCCACTGAGTTGTAACAGTGGTCTGCCACGGCTGAGGTGTTTGTCCTACCGTGTTTTAGATCAGCTTTATGTTCACGAATGCGGTCTGAGACGTGTCGTTTGGTTTCCCCAATGTAACTGCTACCACAGAGGCAACTTAGTTTGTAGACGCCAGGGTACTGTATGTCTGGAATCACATCTTTTACAGATGGTACCAGATCACGGATTTTATGTACTGTGTTGAATCGGACCTGGATCTTGTGTTTAATCAGGATTTTGGAGATCTTTTTTGTGACCCCAGCAATGTAGGGTAAGGTGATGGTCTTGAAAGGCTCCTCAACAGGATCTTTCTTGATGGTTGGAGTGATGGCTTTGCGGATTGTGTAGTCGGAGTAACCATTAGCCTTAAGAGCTTGGCGTACGTGTTTGAGTTCCCTGGAAATGTGTTCATGGTCGGAGATGCATTGGGCTCTATGATATAGAGTCTTGATGAGGGAATTCTTCTGGGATGGATGGTGGTGGGAATCCGGTTTTAGATAAGCATCCGTGTGGGTGGCTTTCCTGTAGACAGAGTGGCTCATTGAACCATCAGGTTTCCTTTTGATTAGGACATCCAAAAAGGGTAGCTTGCCATCATTTTCGACTTCCATGGTGAATCTGATGGCTGGGTGTATGGAATTGATGTGGTCGAGAAATTGGTCTAGAGCAGGCCGGCCATGTGGCCAGATGACAAAAGTGTCGTCTACGTACCTCTTCCATAAGGTCGGGCGTAGAGTTGCAGTCTGGATGGCGTCCGTCTCAAATTTCTCCATGAAGATGTTGGCTACAACCGGAGATAGGGGGGAGCCCATTGGGGTGCCCTCAATTTGCTTGTAGAAGGTTCCATTCCAGGTGAAGTATGTATTGGTTAAGCAGTATCTCACCAGGGGGGGTACCTCAGCATTTAGTCCTTGATGAACCAAGTCTTCAATGATTGCGATGGTGTCAGGCACAGGCACCTTTGTGAACAAGGAAACCACATCAAAACTGACAAGCAGGTCGTCTGGGGACAGGGCAATCCCCTTGATTGTCGATACCAGGTCAGTAGAGTTTAGTACTGCAGAGGTGGTTTTTCCAGTGAAAGGCCGTAGGATTTCGGACAAAAAACGAGCCAGTTTGTAAGTGGGGGAGTTGATAGTAGAGACAATGGGACGAATTCACACAACAAACCTAACTAATGAACACTTGTTATGCATGATGGTCACCTGCCAAAGCACTGTGCGGGCTTGAAAACATGCTGAGCTTCTGAGATCTGATGCTGTAATAAAGTCCCGATTCACTTCATTAAATTGCCCTCTTACTGTTTTAATCGACACAATCGTTGCCCTAGAACAGCAAACACACAAAGGGTGGATTGAAGATGAGCACAAGCGGCCAAGTGTTATGGCTCTAAGTTCAAATCCTGGGTCACGTGGGTAGGCTTAACCCATCATCCCTCTGGGGGGGGGGTCGATAAAACGAGCATGAGAGTTTGCGAGAGCCCTGCAGTGTTTGGTCGAGCAAAAGGAATGGAATGCGTTACCAACAACAACAACAACGAAAACAACGAAAACATTACGGATGATTACCCACGGCGTATCGCGGAGATCGCAGACTCAGAAGGCAGCGTGCTTAATCGTTCATTTCAATCCGCACAGAAGCCGTGACGATATCCAGCGACGTTCGGTTTACGTGAGCTCATGCGAACGGGAGGTGGTGACTGTCGCTCAATTGCTGTGTTTGGAATTCTCACTGCGCCAGTAAATTGGTGCTCAATTTCCATAAAGATTTCCTGCCGCGTTTCTGGGGTGTTTTCTCTCTCTCTCTCTATTTTTCTCTCTCCAGCCCGCTGATTAGTAATGATTACAAATTCCATGTACGTCATCGCGCTGGCCAAATTATTTTCACTATTTTACTCTCTGACCCTAACGAGCGCAGCGCCCGCCCTGGCTAGAACAACGCTTTGCTTCCATGTGTTTCTTAGTTCCTTGACAGGGCCCTGGATGGATAGGCTTATTCAAAACGTGCAATCGGATTCCGCAGACGCCGTGCCTGTTCGCACGAAACTCTATCCCGAACGTAATAGAAAATAAATTGGGGCCCCTGTTTTTCATCCACTGCTGGATGAATGTCTGCCCCCACGTCATTGCCGGCCGTGACTGCTGGTTGACCATACTGCACCACGGTGGCCAATGGAGTGTTGTGAAAGCGGTGAGCATAGACGTAGGAGCTTAGAAGTATAGTACAGCATATTCTTGGTTCTTTCGGTAAAGTCACGTAAATAGAAAAAAAAAATTGAAATTAAAATCAATTGAAAATAATAAAAGCAAAAAACCCACGACGTTTCGATCGCAAAACAAGTGGTCTTCATCAGGCGGATGAAGACCGCTTGTGTCTTCATCTTCACCTCTGGGCTATGCTGACTTCATCTTCACCTCTGGGCTATTCGGTCATCACCACAGCGGTCAGTGCCGCTTGGTGAAGGAGGAGGGAGGAGCGCTCGGGACCGGCTCAGGTGTCACTGACATTAGCCGCGACAGGGAATCGAACCGCGGTGTCCGGGTTGGTAGCGCAGAATGTATGTGTGTGTAAAACAACAACAACAACGACAACGACAACAACTACGCGCCATAGCGGACATCATGGGCTCACGGCTTCGCCACGTCACAGTTCGTCAGCATCGAGATGCTCACGGGAGCGACGTCTGGGTGCTTGACCCCTGCTGATTTTCGCCTTTCTTGTCGCCCCCCCCCCACACCACCACTCCCCCTCCAAGTCGCAACATTGCACAGTCATCCTATTGTTTTTGTTTAAATCCGTTGCGATGTCAAAAAAACGCAGCTTGCGTTGATTACTCGCGACAACGAAGTGTGGGGGAACAAGCAGGCCGAGCCCTTTCTCGCGTATCGAGTGAGACGCCGAGGCCACAGCAAGGGGAGATTGTTGGAGCCGTCGTCGTCATCATCATTGGTGTGAAATGTCCCCCCCCCCAGGGCACGCGAGGTTAAACCGGGCGACTTAGACAAGAACAACAACAAGAAGGGGAAGAATAAGAAGACTAACAATAAGCAGATGAAGGAAGAAGCAGAAGTCTCGCGAGGTCAACCTTGCCAGTGTTGTTGCAGGGACTGTGATTGTCAATTGGTGACAGGTCGCGTCTGGGCCAGCCAGGGTGTCATCTCGAGGTGGGGCCCACGATGGTGCCAGCAGCGGCGACTGTTGCGGTTCACAAAAGACTTTAGCTCGTCATCATTTCCATTTATAAGGCGCATTTCATCCGTAGATCCCAATGCCCCTATCTCCTAGTCAACCACAGCTCCTCCACGGAGTTGTACTAAACCACCTCATGTTTGTCCCAATCCCCTCGGCTCCTCGGCTACAGCTCCTCGCAATGGGTGATGACTTTAACCAACTTAACACCGCAAGCGTCAACTCAGCTCCTCTCCCCGACACTCTCCCCCCCCTACCCCCACTCCCCTCTTACACCATATCCTGCCATGGACATATCAGTCTCTACTCTTCTTGAACGGTGCCAATTGCCATGGCGCTTCTGTCAACGTGGGCACCACGTGCGATCTTCAAGGTCCACCCAGCAGCGGGCAGCGCGCTTCGGTAAAGCCGAGCATAGGTGGCGGGTGGGGGGGGGGCGGTGGATTCGAACCTGGACGAGCGGCACGCGGCGGCTCGGCAAGAATCGAGGCATCGCCACTCCGCGTGGACCGAGAGGGGGGAGCGGCAGGGAGGCTTGCGGGTGGAGGGGAGGAGTGCCGTGAAGAAGCCCATGGCCGTGCCAATTTAATTAGACGGCGATTGAATCACAGCCGTCAACGCATCTCAAGGCGGGGATTTAAGCGCCAGCGGCCCCGGTTCCCGACCGCCACCGACGTTCTGGCACGGGAACTCCGCCACGCACATGAGCGGATCGCACGCACGAGCGCCGCGCACACGTGCACGCCACGCGTAGACAGACCGCTCAGGTGGCCGTGAGCAAAGTCGTCATCAGCCACGGTCAACCCGCCGTTGCACGAAAGCCTCCCCGAGCCGTCAGCCGTTTCTTGCGGTCTTGCGATGGCCACGACGATTACGATAAACAGAATAATTAATATTCGTAAGGCCAATTTCATCCGCAGGTCACAAGGCGCGATCCAACCGGCGCTTGGCACGCGAGGCCGATCTCGTCGCTTTATCTCGGGAGCGGTCACGCCTTTCGCTGCCGTTCCATCGTTCGTCTGGGCCACCGGCAATCATCTACCTGCCCGCCGCGTGTTCTTGCCATCGATAGGATGTCACCTGTGACCCACGCGTTCCTCTTCCGTCTCTCAATGTATTTCCAGGCATTCCCCGCTCCACGATTTGTTTGGGCACGTATCAGGTTCTGTTCCGATTTTGTTCAGTTGTTGATGTTGTAAGTGGTTAGCGAATCGCGCTTTGAGCCCGGCCACCTGAGTTCGATCCCGGTCATGGCTGCTCGCACCGCCGATTATCACGGTTGGCTATGTACGGTGCAAAAGACGTTCGACGTACATACAGCAATGTCAAGTGATATCTGAACCAGACTTTGGCTCTCACCTCACCCCGTCCCCTTCGCCAACCTGCACTGACCATTGTGGTGAAGTATGGTCAAACAACCGCCGTGACTGACAACAGCTTGGAAAGGCCTTCGCGCAGCAGTGGATTTGTTTGGGCAAGCGCGGTTAGCGAGCACCGACTGAGGCTGGCATGAAACTCGACACACACAAAGACAAAGATCCCCCGTATAGCCTTGGACAGACTGTCGAGGAAAGTGCTGTTAGCGAGCACCTTTGAAGGACGGCACTGCGCACGAGGGGGTGGGTGGCCAAACCAAGCCCGGCCACCTTTGTCTCCCTAGTGACAATGTTTACACATTGCACCAGGTACTCATTTGAGGCTGAGTCGACCTAAGGGAGGCTCAGGACCGGTTCAGATTTTCGTCACACACACACACACCCTCCCCACACAAAGACACGCAGACACGCGCGCGCACACGCATGGTTGGGCGAGAACGGACCCCAGCCAGGGGGAGGGGGTGGCGGATGAGTGCGCCCTTTGACCCGGAGCGAGCTGGCACCATGCACGCCCGGTCAGCGTGAGGGGGGCGAGGGCCCCAAGCAGCGCCAGCCGCGCGTCGGTGGCGACTCGAGGAAGGCGTTGAGCTGCCTTCCTCTGACATCGCCACCTCCTCCTCCTCCTCCACCTCCTCCTCCTCCTCCACCTCCTCCACCTCCTCCTCTACCTCCTCCTCCTCCACCTCCTCCATCTCCTCCTCTACCTCCTCCACCTCCTCCTCCACCTCCTCCTCCACCTCCTCCTCCTCCACCTCCACCTCTACCTCCTCCATCTCCTCCTCCATCTCCTCCTCTAACTCCTCCACCTCCTCCTCCACCTCCTCCTCCACCTCCTCCTCCTCCTCCACCTCCTCCACCTCCTCCAACTCCTCCTCCACCTCCTCCACCACCTCCTCTACCTCCTCCTCTACCTCCTCCACCTCCTCCTCTACCTCCTCCTCCACCTCCTCCTCCACCTCCACCTCCACCACCTCCTCCAACTCCTCCACCTCCTCCTCCACCTCCTCCTGCCGCTCCTCTTGATTTGCTCGCACGACTCCGCTTGTAGCCGCCTCCCCTCGTCTCGTCTCATTAGCAGCAAGATCCTACGGCCTCGCTCAACGTTCTTATTCGCTGCGCTAACACGAGTGTTCTCTGTGTTAACACGAGTGTTGTGTTCACACGAGTGTTCTCTGTGCTAACACGAGTGTTGTGTTCACACGAGTGTTGTGTTCACACGAGTGTTCTCTGTGCTAACACGAGTGTTGTGTTCACACGAGTGTTCTCTGTGTTAACACGAGTGTTGTGTTCACACGAGTGTTCTCTGTGTTAACACGTTCGCTGTGCTAACACGAGTGTTGTGTTCACACGAGTGTTGTGTTCACACGAGTGTTCTCTGTGCTAACACGAGTGTTGTGTTCACACGAGTGTTCTCTGTGTTAACACGAGTGTTGTGTTCACACGAGTGTTCTCTGTGTTAACACGTTCGCTGTGCTAACACGAGTGTTGTGTTCACACGAGTGTTGTGTTCACACGAGTGTTCTCTGTGCTAACACGAGTGTTGTGTTCACACGAGTGTTCTCTGTGTTAACACGAGTGTTGTGTTCACACGAGTGTTCTCTGTGTTAACACGAGTGTTGTGTTCACACGAGTGTTCTCTGTGTGTTCTCTGTGCTAGACGAGTGCTACAGGCGCGCTTCGTTTAGGACACGCGTGCGTTCCCAGCAGCCCCTGCGTGTGGTGGAATCCCTCATAGTCGAGCGTCATTGGCCGCACGGTCTCAAATCATCGGTGGCACTGCCCAGCTGCGATGACCTCTTGAACTTGAGAACCTCAAGAGCCACTCTGAAGATCTGCCTCTGAATTGGGGGGGGGGCATATCTCCCCCCAGCCCCTCCAGATAAAATTGTCACTGTTGTGGAGCGGTTGCTTCACTGATGACAAAGAGTCAGAAGTATCGTTGTTATAGAGGCCTCCTGCTTCACGTGCACGAAATAAAACACGTGAAGGTGACTCGCACAACAACGATGTATTACTCTATGTACAACTCTCACCAAGCCACCCCTCTTGCCAGAAATATTATCTTACGCCCCTAAATTAAAACCCGGCAAGTGATGGCTTCTGCTATTAACATCAATAACGTGGGTGGATCGGGGCGGGTGAACGCCGGCCGACTGCTGTGCATGCACGAGACCCATCGCTGATGCCCCCGTAAGCACAGCGGGCCCTTTGTAGTCTCTGGGTGAGAAGCGGTGGGGGCTGAGAGGGGGTTGGCGGGGTTGGGATTTGTATGAAGGAGGGCGGCGGAGGAGGGGGGGGGGGGCGAGGGTGCAGATGCAGCCTCAGCAGCACGCGTGGCCGTATTTCACGCGGCCGCGGGGCTCGTTCGGAGCCCCGGAGCGATCGAGACGTCCCCGGCGGTTGGATTCGATCTCGCGGCGCGGCAGTGAAACACAGCGCGGCGCGTTTCTTAAATCCATCACGCCCCGCCCGCCCCGTCTCTGTCCACTGCGTCGTCCTTCCCCGTACCTCCAATCAACACGGTTCGCTACGTACGGTGCGCAAGAAGTTCAACATACACACACCCAGCAGCGTAAATGGGTTCAACCACATCATGGGACCTCCTTTGGAGCTGCTCACCCCGAGCTCTCATTACTCTGGTAGTGCGTTGTCTTTGAACTGTGCGCCTTTTGACGTCATCTGGTCGAACACCATATGAGACTAGGCTCTAAAGAAAGCTGTCTCTGGTGTGGACCAATCAGTTTCAAAGACAATGCATAAATTATCAGAGTATTGTTTTTTGTTTGCATTTGACTGCAAGTATTGTGGTTAATGTAAGCATGATTCCTTGCAAAAGGTGTCAGTTTTGTTGCCAGAAAAAAGGGGAAAACCCCTATTAGTAGGGTTCAACCACGTTTGGTCGATGTGCATATCTCGAGTGGTGGGGTCAAGTGTGGGCACCCTCACCCTCTTGCTGGGGTCATCGACTGCTGTGGGGTAAGTGTCGCGAGCGAGCACCAGTGAAGTCACGCACGGTGCAGTGAGTGGGGGTGGGGGTGGGTGTTGTGATCAGCACCACTCCCGGCTACATTTGTCTCCCCAGTGACGACGTTTAATAACACGCATCAAAGAGACACATTTAGAAAATGCGTCACGGACATGGGCCACCGTCGAGTGAAGTCACCGGTTCGGTAGCACGGTGTTCTACCCACGGCACCACGGCTCCCACCACATTTACATACCTGCCGGCTAGCACACACACACACACAGAGCTATTTATGAACTGCCGGAATATTCGAGTAACTCTCCTTGGAGGCTAAATGAAAACGCTGCACAGGCGGAAGCTATAAAATTCATATGGCTGCTGATCGCAACGGGTTTGGTGCACTTCGGCTGCAGCCAAGGACACGGGTAATTTCTTACACCCCCAATCTCCCCCCCAACCTACTCCGCCCCCCCCCCCCATATCTACATTGGCGCCAACGCCCGATTTACAAGCACGCGTTCGCTTGCTTGTAAGTGTGGAGGGAGCCGTGGTGCCGTGCTTAAATTCCAAGACGACGATTGGTCGTAGTAAGATTGGGTTTTTGGTTTTGCACTACCGCTGACCGCAAGACAAGACGGTAAATGGTTACCGATTCGAACGTCGTAGGGATGCTGCTGCGATGGTGCCGTGGTTTGCGCGCTGGAATTGGCACCCAGAAGCCACCGCCGGTTCGATTCCATCCCCCAGCGTAGCAGTTGATGCGATGGTGGCAAGCCGTGACGCCTTCACAGGTGCTCGCTAAAAGCACTTGCCCCACAAGTATGTGAGGACTACACGGGGGACCTTTGTATTTGTCCGGCATCGAAGTGACAGTAGCGTGTGTGTGTGTCAAGTCTCGAGGTTTTTATTTATATTTGCTAAATGTATATTTTTTTCACGTCTCGCCACAAACTCTGCCCCCTCCCTCTACTGCTCCGTGTCTCGGGCTCAACTCAGCCTGTAAATCAGACGTCTTGAAGGCACGGCGTTAATCCACGCATTGATCCGCACGCACAGTGCTTGCAGTGTTATGGGTAAAAAAATATATATTTTTTGCTATATTTAACTTCATATATATTTTTTGTAATTAAATGCGGTGTGTATATATATCTGGCAAGCACCGGCCGCACACACCGACGAATAACTGTGGCCGCGTCTCGCCGCCCCGCACGCTACGGACGTGATGAATCTTCAGGGCGACGGGCGGATTCATCATTTCGCGAGGGATCACAGTCGCCTCTCTCGCTCTCCGTTGCGTCGTGAAGGAGAGAGAGAGAGCGCGCACGTACGCACACGCGCGATGAACAAATTCACGGGCAGGGAGAGAGAGGTGGAACTCGCTTCCTACTGATTTGCGCTCGCGACCAACTGGCTCACTCTCATCCAACAGCAACGAGAGAGAGAGAGGGAGGAGGAGGAAAAAAAGATCCAGATTTGTTTAATTAACAGCGTGATGTCGGAAACTTTCCTTAATTCATACCAGCGTCCTTTGTGTGTTCACCCAATTTGTTGATACGTGACATCAGCTAGTAACACGGCAAACCCACTCTCTACACGCGCCCCTATGGGATGATGTCAGTGGAGGAATAGGAGCTACAAAATCGGCCCTTTTTTCAAATATATATACAGAGCGCAAATGCACAAGAAGGGGCCTGTCCCATGTTTAGTGTTGATTTTGCTTCATTCGCCCGCAAATCCCGATTCGATTCCCCCCACCATAAATAACCTACAGTGGCCACACGAGTAATCAGACAAATGGGAAGTCCGATGGGGCCCTCGGCATCTCGTTTCGTTGAACGTGTTTCAATTTACAGAGAGCAATCCCACCCCCCCCCCCCCCCAAGTGGGCACACAGTCTTGAAGCCCTCTCTATAAGGAGGAGGAGGAGACGTTACGTTGCTGGGCCTCGCTTTAAGATCTTGCAACAACGTACATATCTTTAGCAAATTGCATCCGTAGTTTGTTATCCTTCCCTACCCCCGGCACACTCCGATTTGCACGAAACTGGCTACGTACGGTACGAAGGAAATTTCAGCGTACTCCACAAAGGGGTAGGAGGATACGGCAAGGCCCGGCGAGAATAAAGAGTGCTCGTGCCGCGGTCCTGGCTACGGCTGTGAGCGAGCACAGGGCCAGTGCGATCGTGACTCTGAGCGTGACTGTTCGCGTGTCGCCAACAGATGCGGGTGTCCCCCAGAAGGCGACGCGTACGGTTTGGAAGCCGAGGTGGTGACGTGGCGAGGAGGTCCCAGCTGCCACTGTTATCCAATGGCCTGAAATCAAATAAATAGCTACTATAGATGACCAATGCGAGAAATTATCATGTTCTAGATTTGAAGCTTTCGTGACTGCAAGGATTCATATCCTTAGGATTTTTCGGTAAAGTCACGTAGGTAAAATTAAAATTAATAAAAGTAAAATTAAAATAAAATAAAAATAACGACGTTTCGGAGGCAACACAAGCTTCCGTCTTCAGGTGGGACCGTCACAGCACGATAGCTGTATCTCACTTGATACAGCAAGCGTGCTGTGATGGACGGAAGCTTGTGTTGCCTCCGAAACGTCGTGATTTTTATTTTATTTTTATTTTACTTTTATTGATTTAAATTTTTACCTACGTGACTTTACCGAAAAAACCTAAGAATATGAAAATTATCATGTATTTTGATTATAGTGTGCTGCTACTACTGTTGATACTCCTGCTATTGTGGATTGACTCATGCAGCCAGCGAAGGATGCTAGGTTTAGTAATATATGTTATGTATGTCGCTACTGTAACCTTTCAATCACATTTCTTATGATCACTGTTACATTGTTTTTATAGCATTATTTTAGTAATTTCTAGAAAGGTTTAGTTTAGCCTGATTTTTTGATGTAGTATAGAGTTATACTTAAACATTTTAATCTATATTGTATCATGATTGTTATTGTGATCTAACATTAAAATGGGATTTTTTTTGCACATTTTTGTACGCAGCATAAACAAATGGTGCTTTTTTTGAAGATTTTATTGTTTTTCTAGGGGATGTTTCAATTTGCGTACAGTAAATATTAAATGTATCTTGTCATTTTATTGTTTGGTTGCACCCGAATCGAGAGCCGAATGGCTCACAGGGTTATTCCAAATAAATGAAACTGGAAACTGAAACTGCTGAAATCTCCGCATGGGTTAGAGAGTCTGGGTTGCCTGTGCTTACACCCACGCGCGCGCCTATCACAGCGAGTGGGTGGTGGTGAAGGGGCTTGTGAAGCAAGCTGGGTATGGATAGATCAATCCTCTCGTTGCGTTGCCATCTGCTGGTCACCGTGCAGCCTCGTGGCTTCGGCAGGAGGAGGACGAGGAGGAGTGTCCACCAATCCGCGGGACCCACCGAGCCTCGTCTGCGTGGCACGCGCGCCGTGCGCGAGTCGTTTGATGAGCGACAGCGGACGAGCGAGAGTGAGAACCTCGGCGGAGATTGACTCGAAGCCTCACCTCTGCCGAAGCGGTTGCCTGCCTCGTCCCAGCCACTCCTCGCATTGACGAGCACGCACGCGCTCACGTGGGTTTATACGACTTTATATATGACAACAACAACAAAAACTACGTTTATATTCACGACGCAGGCACATCGTGCTCGCTACGTCCAACAAATACATCACCCTCCACCACACCCATAGCCATGTCGCCTGTCGCGGCGAGTGCTGTTAGCGAGCGCCTATTGAGGCTGCCACCCCGCAGAAGAACGTGGTGAGGCCATCAGCACCATCCCCATCCCCCCCCCCCACCCAGTGGCGAAGTTTATACAACGAACCGCGCACTCGTCGTGTGAGGCCGAGTCGACCTAAGGGAGGCACGGGACACGTTCTGACACCACTCGCTGCTGATGTTAGCACACATACGCGTGGCGGCAGTGAGCGTCTGGCTTCGCGTGGGGGAGGAAAGCAGAGAACTCGGGGGAAACCCCCAAACCAGCAGGCATGCCAGGGAGAGAGACTCAGCAACGCCACCTCCTGGCCCACAACTCGCCGTCAAAACCTACAACACCTGGCAAGCCTGGGCGATCACCCACTCAAGTACTGTACTAACCAAGCTCAGCTTTGCTTCGCGTTCAACGATCTGGCGAGATTGAGCGTATACAGGATGGTCCGGTTAATGAATTAGTATGAATGCATGTACTGTATTATAGTTTGTTTATTTTTGTGACAATGTGCGCTACAATGCATTCGCCCTGCCACGAAACAAACCCTTGCGCAAGAACGGAATGAAAGACGAGCGTGTCCTCGACGTATTCAATTATTTGTCGAACGAAATTCATTTTTCACGACGCCAGCGAACGACAAAAAAAAGCGAAGGAACAAATATGAGTCGCCAAGTAATGAATTCCGTCCAATCGCAAATGTCTCGGACCCAGAGGCAGCTTACGGCGACAAATCCGGCACAGAAATCCGCAGCACATCGTGCAGGCGAGCTTCTCGGAAAACATCAAACAATTCCATTCGGCAAGATGAGAAGTTAGACAACGTGTATGAATAATGAATAGGGCAATCTTAGCTCAGATATGTTATATTTGCCACTCGCTAATGAAAAGCCAGCCGCGTGTGTGTCTGTGTGTGTGTCCGCATGTGTGCGGGGAGCCGTGATGGTGGTGATGGAGCGAGGTCCCCCCCATAACCACCATCACCATCATCCTCGCCATTGCAGAGACGGTCGGAATCCGTGGAACGCAGAGTGCGAGATGGGCCATGCTGCGGGTTCCGACTGTTCGGTGGGTGGCAAGGCCCTCATCAGACTTGAGCAGCAAGCAGGAGGTTGAGCCTGGTTGGCACTTGGATGAGCATAGCTAGCGAGTGTTGTAAGATTGGGCTGCAAGATGGCCATGAGATGGTAGTACATGCACTGAATTCTTCAAGCTATATGTGTGGAGGTTTGAGAGTCACCCCATCTGTGTATGTTTTGGCGGCTTCCTACTAAATATTATTTTTTCTCGATTTTTACATTTATAGAGCGCCTATTGAGGCTGCCACCCCGCACTCATTCGTGAATATAAATGACCAAACTTCACGATGCATCGGCTTTTCTGAGTCTGGAGACTAAGTGAAGCTTTCCTTCATAACTAAAAGGCATTGTTTATTATTGTTATTTTCGGAAACATTAAGAACATATATCGGAGAGAGGCATTCTTGGAATTACTCTGAGAGGCTGGGAGAGGAGCGATTCGATAAGTGCACGTGCGAGAGCACCAATTGATTGTGGCATCACAAGGCCAAAGAGGGATGGGGACGACGTGGGGAGGCCTTCATCCAGCAGTAGATCGACCATGGTTAAGCATGTGTTCGGGCCAACTATGCTATGAGCCCTGCAGCCTGAGTTCAAACCCTTGCCACGGCTCACATCATTGGAGAGTGATATTGGAAGCAGTCAAAGGTTGACTCAGCATGAGCATGATGGACTTGTGCGTTGATCCATATCCCACGGTCTGGGTTTCACACTTGGGGCTGATCAGTGCATTTGCAATTGCGGTACCTAAAACTCTGGAGCGTCGAGGTCAGGGGACTTCCAAGACACTTATAAATCTTAAAATCTCAACTAAAAACGTACCCGTTTATGATGGCTTTCTCTCTCTCTGTTAAGTTTCTTTCAAACGTCTTTCTCGCTCCTTACCTTGGTTGATGATGTTCAATTTTCCGCCTTTCCGTGCATAGCGCCCTGAGAACGATTGTTTAAGGGCGCTTTATACATTAAAAGTAGGATAGTTATTACACCAACGTGCAGTGTGTGAACACAAGGGCTGGAGAGGTGAGTGTGAGTGGCACCGGTGCTACCACCACTTCGGTGTGGGCAGTTAATAATGCCGCATCGCGCGCTTTGAGATGCGCTTCTGCGGCCGTCTGGAACGCTCTTCCTTCCGATGTTAGGAAGCTACCGGAGCTGTGCACTTTTACATCTAAATAAAAAACGCATTTTTTTACTTCTTTTTGTGTTTAATTTGTTGCCCTTCTCCCGCACCTCCAATTAGCACCGTTGGCTATGTACGGTACGAACGAAGTTCTAATACATACACACATATCCGGCAACAGCAATGCCTTATTAACCTTTTCAACCGCCTTTGTGCACTCGAACTCAGCGTTGTGTCGCTGCATTTCTCTTGTTCCTGAAATATCAAGTAACCTAATGCTATTTATTCTGCAGCCGCAGAAGTACAGACACACGTGGAAAGTGTGCATTGTGCAAATTCCGATAACACGTGTCTCTAAGACAGCCACAGACGTTCAACAATCACCACTAAAACCATCATCATCAACATCGCCAAGTGTCTATCCACTGCTGGATGAATGCCCAATCCACACTACCCCAGTCCCTCATGGTCCTCTATCGCGATCCACCTCTTCTCACTCCTCGCACGCGAGCCGAACTCGTCGCTCCGTCTCCACGTCCGCCGTCCTCCTGCCTTCATTCCCTCCATTGGCCGTGGTGCTCAGAACCGCTCATTGTGTTTAAAACAGTCAAAGGGTTAAATCTCTCTCATTTGCGTTTGTGTTCGGTTCCACGCCTTCATCTTTCTGCGCCTTTGTGGGATTGTGTATTTGTTTTATTTTCCTCTAAGCGTGCGAGATTATATTATATTTTATCGCTGAGACAGACCGCACAATCCAGGGAGCGTAACACGCGCAAAACGCTTTGACGCTATCGGAAGATGCATTGGACGCAGAGTGAACCGTGTGATGCGAATTTTTCAGATTGTGCACTCAACAGGGGCAAGGAACAAAAATAATAATACAAAAATCGATATCGCGCTCTTCTCGGCGAGAGGGTGCGATTCAGCACTTTTCCGGGACGGAACTAAATAAATGAATGAATGGATACATTTAGCGAGTGCCCAAATAACCCCAAAAGTGCTACCTTGACCGTCCTGAAACAAGACGCACACGCACGCACGGCCTTGCCTGGAGAAATGTTAATCCGCTACCGCAGTCGGCCTGCCGGTGCACATGCCAACGATCAGCGTCTCGTCGATCGCGAGCCATTGCGACCTCCAAAGGCCACAAGCGTCAGGGGGCTGCCACGTGGCAGAAGCCCCGCGATTAACCCCTTGCGCCGGAGCCACGCAGAGCCGTCGATTTCTTGTTGTTGTTGTTGTTGTTTTCCCCCTTCAGTAAAATTTTTATTCATCAAGCCTTGGAATCGGGCGCCAGCCCTCCGTGGGAGAGCGGCGGGAGGCGCCTTCGTGAAGACGAGGTCTGGCCAAACGTGGACGCGCCGTCGCGGTGCGTAACCACCACGGATTCGAGCGCTACGCACCGAACGTCGCAAAGGCAGAGGGGCTCCAGCGTCGAGGGGAAAGTCGCCTGCGCGAAGCCGCAGCAGCCTCTTGCCTGCAGTTCTATGCGAGACGCTGAATATTGTTTTTGGGGCACTATTATAACCCATTGCGGCTCGATGATGATGTTTGTGCATGCACAAACAGGGCCCCCCGCAACTTTTTTACACAACTCCCAGAATTTTGTGTGTGTGTCACTGTGTGTGTGTGTCACTCTGTGTGTGACACACATGGGGAACGGTAGTGTAGCGGTTAGCGCTACGCTGCGCTATGAACCTGGCGACCCGGGTTCGATTCCCGCTCACGGCCAACACCAGTGACGATTATCTGAACCGATCCTGGGCCTCCCCTAGGTCGACTCAGCCTCAAATGAGTACCTAGAGCGGTGTGTAAACATCGCCACTGGGGAGACAAAGGCGGTCGGGCGTGGTGCTGGCCACCCACCCCCTCGTGTACCGGTGCGGCCTTCATAGGTGCTCGCTAACAGCACTTGCCCCAACAGTATGTTAAGGCTATACGGGAGGTCTTTGTCTTTGTGTTACTCTGTCTTTCTGTCACTCTGTGTGTGTGTGTGACACACACACAGAGTGACACCCGGCCACCCGAGTTCGAATCCCGCTCAAGGCCACCACCAGTGACGATTTAAACCGGTCCTGAGCCTCCCCTCAGTCGACTCAGTCTTAAGTGAGTATCTGGTGTGATGTATAAACATCGCCACTAGGGAGACAAAGGCAGCTGGGCGTGGTGCTGACCACCCCACCCCTTTGTGTGCCGTGCCGGCCTTCATAGGTGCTCGCGAACAGCACTTGCCCTAATAGTCTGTTAAGTCTATACGGCGTATCTTTGTCTTTGTGTTTCTCTCCCGAGCCAGCTTACCGATGACTGCACTGCTTGACGGACAGTCTGGCTGCGGCACATTGGGCAGTAGGGTCCTGCAGATGACACGATGGGACTACTTTTAAGAGTAACAACACACAATACAGTCAGCACGAGCGATTCATAACGGCACTTGCTTAAACAGCCAAACTCTAGACCAGCTTCCATCTGCCGTTTGTTAATGCATACATTTCATTATTACCCCGAACGCTCCGAGTTGTTATACTTTTGAAAGTAAAATAAGCAGAGTTTCACGCTCCATAACCAGCGGCTTGCCGCACATCAATCACCCGACACAAAGCACTCGACGATGCGACAGGCTTAATTAATTGGAAAAACCCAATTAATTTGATGGATTTTTCCGCAGTCAATAGGGACTGGGCTCGGACCACCAACTCGCTACACGTTGAGCTCCCGGTGTAAATCATGGGTCCACAAAAACCTGGAGACGAACCCAGGATTAAAGGACCGTTGCGAACTCCCCGGAGCTTCGTATGAATTAGCAGAGCTGTCTCAGTACTGGGTGAGGTACGTGCAGGACGCGGTAAGTGTGCCGCAGACTTGGAGAGAGACACATGGAGAGAGCAAGGGACACATAGGGACTGACAGAGAGAGAGATAACCACACAGAGAGACGGAGACAAAGAGACACGCACACACGCATGCAGGCAGACATATACAAGGGAAGAGGGGAAACTAGAGAGAGCCATAGAGAGACAGAAACACAGACACAGATGCTTAGAAGGCAAAAGGATCGCTACTGACAACCACAACGAGACCCGGTGACGTGATGAGAGATGGCAGACAGAAAAACCCAAAGATTAACTCACAATAAGAAAAAATAATAAACAGGAAGACACAGATGAACTCGACACACCTGAGAACCCACTCCGAACCCCGGTGTCGAACCCAGGTCCGCAGTAGTGCGATTCCACCACCGCTGCGCACCTTTGAAGGCTTCTCAGCCGAGACGTTATTCTCTCCGAACAGAATGTGCACAGGGCTGGCGAGCGAACGCTTTACGAATTTGTACCGGAAAAAAATAGTCACAAATCCACCATCCACTGCTCAGACAAACTGTGCCACTACCCCCCCCCCGCCCTTCATCATTGATTATGTTTTCTAATTTTGAGAAAAATAATTATAATTGTGAATTATTAATTACCGCGGTGCGACCTACATTTGCCTCTCCGCAATGAAAGTCCGTGCCCTGAGGACGACGTTTGATGAAGCTTATTTGGGTCAGTGAGTTTTTGACGGCGATATTTTAATGACAATCGCAATGCCATGTAACCTGGGCACCCCTCGTTGGTTGTGTATCGTGATAATTAATCATTATTTACAGCCCTTCGTTCACCCTCTACAGGGACGGGGGGCCTCGGCGCTGCACGTGGTTTGTTGGCCGTGGGAGTTGTTTGTCCATACTTCACCAAAGCTTGGATCGTCGTTAGGAGATTTAAAGTAATCCACCCCTCCCGCCACCCTCCCTTACTCTCCATTAAAGCAAAACTCGTAGCCTACTTTGACATTCACAATAGACGTTTTTGGGGTCGATCGCGTAAGTATAAATATGTCGTTAAACCCGCGACCACCCGACACAACCAATTAGTAAGAATTTGTCACGTAAACAAAACGTAACAAAATGTGGCAGTGGGTTTGCACTCCAACACTCAACCGCGGTGTGCTCTACGAGCTACGAATTGGCACGTTCTGTTAACGTGACGAACCTCTTTACTAATTGGCTGTGTCGGGTGGTGGCGGGTTTAACGACGCATTTATATTCTAACCCAAAAGCCTTCGTATCGTGAATAATATTGGCCGCGAAAGCCCACTGCGTGTGAAACTTACTTGCACCTTGTACCTAACGCGGGCGCCTTTTGACTCTCACGTCAGGTGTGCGACTGTTTCCGATCCGCGTGCGTTCCATTCCGTTTTCAAATCGAAATTAACTCAACACTCAAACGCCTTCAAACAAACAAAGCGCGCGCGTGTCCACTACTGGATGAATGTCTCCCCCCACGCCGTGTCGTAGAAGGGCCATTTGCCCAATAACGACTCCCATCACACACACACTTCACGTGTGTGTGTGCGTGTCTGTGCGTTTATTTCCCATCGCCAGCGGTATCGACAACGACGGCTTATCGCTGACCACGTGGGTCGTTGTCTCGTGACGTCACAATGGGCCTTGCGAGAACTGCCCTTGATGCGGCTGCGACGCTTTCCCGCTCCATCGATCCCCACCCCGTGCCTCTCGGGCGACGCGGCTCAAGTGAGACCCCCCCCCCTCACCCACTCACCCCGCCCCCCTCCCCCAAAAATGTCCCGGCTCTTATCTTGTAGCCACATGCCAAGCAAAGCGTCGACGCGTACCCATCGCGTCTTCGACGGTGCCGTTTGTTGCTGGCCGCTTGATGTTTTGGGCACGTGCTCGTGACAATGCGCGTCTCGGACTTTGTTAACGAGAAGTGGGGGTGGGGGGGGGTTGGGGGGCAACTTGAAATGTATCGTCACGTGCCCTCCATCAACGCCGCTCAAGGAGCGCCACCGGAAGGTGAAGAAATCCAATAATTGAAGCCAGCGCGCGTCCGCCAAATGCCGTGGCTTTGGACTACGTCTAAAAGAGGTGGGTCCACGCGCAGGCAATTCAGTTGCACGCAACGGAATCGCTTAAACGTGGACATCTGCGCGACCGGAAGCTGTCCGCGACATTAGCAGGCTGATTAAGTTGCACGATTTGGAGAAGGCAGCCACCAGCCTCGCGGTAGAACGAGCTGCTCACGATTGGAAAGATCGCGAGTTCAAATACCGGGCTTGGGTGGGTCGATAAAATGAGTACCGCTCTATGGCAAATTCGACGATGGTGGTGGTGGTCCTGCAGATAACATTCGGTCCGCCGTAGGAACTGTGAAATTACCACCACTGGCTCAGGGCTGTAAACTGGAGATGAGCACCGATGCCTCACTGGATCATTTGAGAAGGAGATCCCATCAACTTGAACTTTTTGTTTTGAAGTTGCGCAATTTCGACAGAGAATTTGCTTGTGCGACTGATTGCTCGGGTTGGGAGGAGGGATGTGGAGTGGGGGGGTGGGGGGGTGGGGGGGGGGTTGGGGGGGGAAGATAAATTCGGTCCGGCGTGGGGCTTCTGGGCCTCACCACCAACCAACTCGTGCACCTTTAGCCAGCCGTAATAGGCGCTCGCCAACAGCGCTTGGCCGCCAGCAGTCCGTTAAAGGTCACACGCGAGCGGGAGTAATTAGCGCTGATTATCGTTTTTCTTTTTTTAAAAATGTGGCAGGAAAAAAAAAACATCTCGTTGATTAATATTTTAGTCGGAGTGAGATCGCATGCCTTCTATAAATCACGTACCCTGTGGGATACAATAGGTGCCGACATGGCGGGAAACGTCTCCATGCCGCTTAACGTTTCTGCAGCGAATTTTCCAGCAGACATATAATGACATTAATACATCACTGGGATAGATAGGCAATTAATAATAATGCAAATGTCATTGATTTATCCATGACATTAGCACGACTCGTTTTCAAGAAGGCCCCTGCATATGTATGTTTGTTGCCCTTCCCCCGCATTTACGATTAACATGGTTTGCAACGTACGATGCGAAAGAAGTTCAACATACATACGCACGTGTTTTTTTTTATGAGTGTTTGGTTTCAAGTGGAACACAGAGGAAGCCCCACTGGGCGCAAAGTAACGCAGCACTCGAAGGTGGCCACAGAGGCGGCCCTGGGCCAACTTGCCATATGGTTACCACCTGGCTACCACCACCACCTGGCCACCACCAACATCACTTGGCCACCACCACCACCTCGCCACCACCACCACCATCTGGCCACCACCACCACCTTGCCACCACCACCACCAGGCCACCACCACCACCACCTCGCCACCACCATCACCTGGCCACCACCACCACCTCGCCACCACCACCACCACCACCACCTCGCCACCACCACCACCACCATCACCTCGCCACCACCATCACCTGGCCACCACCACCACTACCTAGCCATCATCACCACCACCACCATCGTCTCGCTGCCAGCAGGTTCAGAGAGCTTCACAAAACCTGCGTGATCCACCAACCACAGCAATGCCATTGTGCGAGCGCGTCATAAATTCATACAAATTATTAGAATCATCATCATCATCATCACTGGCGAAAACAGTGGGGTGGTGGGGTGGCACGTGCCCCCCCCCCCCCCATGATCCGATCGAAATCCCTAATTTCGATCGGATCATTGGGGTTTATCAGTAATAAATCGGCATTTTGCGACTGCCACTGTGTAGCATATTATTATGTGCCAAGGACTCTATGAGATGATGGGACAATAGTCTGAGTCCATATTTGGCAATAAGTAACGGCAAAGCGGTTATAAGTGACTCAGAATTGTGCGCAGTTGCGTATACAGCACACGCCTTCCCTGAAGGCATCAACCTTCAGCGAGCGCGATGCTGATCACACAACGCGGTTCGAATTCGACCCTCGATCGATGGCTACGCCATCGCCGCACACGCGTTGAATAAAAAGCAAAGGACAAGTCCTTACTTACTCACAACTCCTCTATCATTTCTCATTGCTGGAGGGATTGCCCCCCCCCCTACCTAAAAATCCTGGCTCCGCCATTGATCATCATCATCGCAATTGTTGTACAACACGCGGTACAACCCGAAGACACATCGGGGAGATCTGGACAGCGAAGCTGCGAAAACCACTAAACTGTCGTGTAAGGCCAACATTAATCCGCAGCTTTATTTCTGACACGAGGGTTCCAACCCGGGCTTAATCTGTTTGTAAACTCAGCGCTGAGCCACCCCGCGAACGAGCGACGGGCCTGTCAGTGTACGAGAGCCCGGATCAATTGCAGACGCATGTTAATTTGATTAAAATGCAAATGAGAATGTCTTGACTGCTTTCGGGGCTGCCAGGGGAGGGGGGTGCAGGGAGGGAGGGGGGAGTGCACGATGAGACCGGCGGGTGGCTGACGGTTCGCGTCTCCTTCCACCGCTAAATGTTTCTCCGTTCGGTCGAATTCCATGTTACCCACCCGCCGCCCCCCTTGTTTATATTTTAAGCGAAATTTAGAGAGAGGATAGCTGACGACATGCCACGCATATTTGTGCCGGTGTGTTTTATGAACGGCATCCCTGTGTGGGTTAAGTCAAGCGTAATGTCGCGCAGTTTTCGCGACTTATTGCCCATATTGAAACGGCTGTACGCCATCTGGACCTGAAAACTCAATTTCCCTGTACAAGAATACGGGGTAAACCGTGTGGGTTGACACGTATGTGATATACCCCACAAAGCTCGGCGAAGATGGGTTCGCAACAACACCTACTTGCTGTACTGCCATCAACAGACCACCTCGCTGCCCGGCAGCCGTTTGAATCATTACACGTAAGTATTGTTCTGAGCAAGGCCAGATGTTTGCGGTGCTCTGATCGAGCGGGTCTGGAGGGGGCGACGAAGATCACGCCAGGCAGAGGCAGGGAGGACAGTGGTGGTGTAGGATGTGCACGAGGCTTCGAACCTCCGGGGAGGCGAGGTGATCAGGAGGCGATAATAAAACGTGGGGGTGCCGACTGATCCATATGGATTTCTTGAGTGCTATTCACACAAGTACTTCAAGTACCCCGATTTTGCTCAAACATGCAAGAACCAAAGAGTATGCAAAAACCACCCAGTAAACGATTCGTCAAGCAGGCGGGTCTGTAATTAAACGTGGCACGAGAGTGGGTGGGTCATGAATAAGCCAGCTCGCTGCGTTCTGCCACGTTCCCGGTGCACGCACCAGGAAAGATGGGCCTCCACAACATCCCCCAAGGGAGCCTTGCCGGGCCAAGCTGCCACCGTGTGACTTCGAGTGCGCCGTGGAAACGTCGCATTGGTCTCCCACGCAGTGATTGGCCGATTGATGACAGTGGCGGCCAAAGGCCGAGGAGCAATTCCTCAGCTGAGGAAGGAGGGTAGGGGGAGCGTGTGAGGGGGGGCAGCATCAGAGCGTGGAGCGTGACTGATCAGCAGGGACCCGGGACCATGGAGGTGACGGGGGTCACGGGGTGTGATCACCCGACGTCACATAGCGGGTTTACGATTACATTCATCTAGATATATTTTAACAAGTGTTCATTTATTTAAGTACGATTTGTTTTTTTGTTGTTGCGATTTCATAACATGGATATAAATGTGTGCGTCCTTTGCGAGAACAACGTTGTCTTACCCGTGACAATGATGACAAACGATACGAATAAAAGAAGGATATTTTAATTCATCGTATGTTAGTTTAATAAATGCGTTTAGGATGTGGCCAATGAGACGCAGGGCAAAGTCGGCTGCGTTTGATCAATTTCACCCGAACACAGACGTCTGCAATCGGAAGGCTGCTTTGGAAAAAAAAATAGTTAAACATAAATCACAGACTAACGACGCGAGCAGGCTGTGACGGGAGAAATATTCCATTTACATTTTTTCTTTTTGCAAAATGAGAAGTTTATTCAGTGTAAAAAACTGAAATAGGGCAATTATGAGTGAAATGCGCCGTGGTAGCCGACCACAACTCAATCCCACGAATACATCCACGGGTACACGTGGACGTGTCCACAGCATTCATCCTCCTCTTAGCCATGGTCCATCCACTGCTCGATGAAGACTACCCTGCGCCCCCCTCGCCTGCCCCCCGCGATTCCATTATGCGACAATCCACCCAGAGCCTGCGCACAGGCGGATTTAATCGCTCCATCTCCTCGATATGTCGTCCTCTCGGACACTTTTCATTCCTTTGCCGGCACTCCTTCGACGCACCTCCGATTAGCGCGGTTGGCTACGTACGGTGCGAAAGAAGTTCAACAATCACACGTACGTACCAGTGCTCTCGTCAGTCAGCCATGGTGCCTTCTCGAGACGCGTGCTGCCCAAGCCCTGTCAACATTTCTTAACAGTTCCAATGATGGCATTCACCTCGGAGTAATCCATATCCCTCCCACACGTTCCTCTCCCTCTCAGTGCAACGGCAATGATAATAATGAACGTCTGCAAGGTGCATTTCATCCGTAGATCCCGACGATGCGCTCCGTGTATGTGAAGCAGAAAATAAAACAGGTCCCTGCGGGGTGGGCTGGTAGGAACGAACAAATGAATGGCTATAATAAAATGAAATGGCGGGGGTACGATACGAAGGGAGAGTTTGAGGCCTAGTTCTAGGCTTTAGGCCTAGCTGTAGGCTTTAGGCCGCTGTGAGTTAATTTTTAATTTAAATGTTTTAATTAAAAACTATCTTAGGGAATTATAAGGGAATGTTACACTTGTTTAGCCAGGAAAGCCTCACTGAGTCTAAAGGTTTTTGTAGGGTCCTGCCAAGTGTTTGCAGTAGGGGGCGATGTTGCTACACCTAATCGGACATCGGACGGACGGACGGACGATATAATCTATTGTAGGCTGGTTCACTTCGTTCCTACCAGTAACAGAACCTACAGGGTAAACGGCTAGAACTAGCTTTGAGAGGAGTCCAGAAAACTCCCGAGGAAACCCATTGCAGAACAAGGGGGGAAACATACAAAACTCCAGACAGAAAGGCGCCCGGGTCAGGAACCAAACCCAGACTGTTCTAGCTGCGAGGCACGAGTGTTTCCGCTATACAACCTTGCCACCTGATTTTGCCCACTATTTGGGAACCTGTGACATATGTTTCAGGAAATGCGTAATCAAAAGCCAAGGCACAGATCTGTAATAAAAAAAAAAACTACAATCAATGAAACTTACACTTTCTCTGAAGATGAGGTCTTCACAGAATGTATCAACGTTCGAACTTTCAGGACTTTTAATAAGTCATGTTATACAAATGGATGTTTAAGCGTCATCTGCTATAAATCTCAATCTTTTTGCTGAAGAAAGCCAGTCAGCCGACAGATACATCAAGAAATTTTTTCCTTGCAGTGACAATAAAATGTTTGATATAAAAAAAAGAAAAATAAGTCAAAGTCATTTCCTGCTCCGACGAGCGTTTAGAGCCCTGAGACAGCGGTGGAAATGCCACATTCCTATGATTGGGGCGAGCCTACCTATGAGACAACCGCTGCTGGCTTTCCATCAAAGTGGTACTCACTTTATCAACCCCGGAAGAATGATGGGCTGAGTCCACCCCAAAGCCAGGATTTGAACTCAAAATCTTCCGATTGTGAGCCGCTCATTCTACCACTGAGCCATCTGATCGGATACATACACACACACTTTATGTAAATGTGTATATATATTCATGAGCATGTTGTTCATCATACCGTCACGACGAGGGACCGTCCTGCTCAGTGACGCGAACGGCTCTCGGTGTAATAAAAACGAGGAGCGCGCTTGAATCAGGGAACCAATTTAAATCAGAAGGCATCGCGTTCTGTTTTGGACTCGGGCAGGACCAGAGCTTTAATAACCACCTCGGCTGGGGTACAGGGGCCGTGGGTTCAATCCCCGACCCTGACGCCTGCTCTGTATATTCGGAGTTTGCGTGTCTCTCTCTCCCCTTGGTCGCGTGGATTTTTCTCTGGGTTGGTCCATGAGTGATTTTCTCTCCGCATTTAAAAGCGTGCGTTTAGAGTATTTCGCTGCTGTACATTTCCCCATCGTTTGTGGCCAACTCGCTTCTGAAAAACCCCTCCATAGCTCAGTGGGCCTTACCTGGTTAAAAAAATAGATAGTTTAGTTTAATATTCGCAATGAATATTGCGCGGGTAAACCAGTGGACTGGAGCAAGCGCTTTATTTGTAATTGGAGCCTGTTGCGATATGTATACCGGATGTGGTACTACATAGACGAATCGTGAACCAATCACATCCAACATAGACACTGTCTTTCCGACAGCCCTGTTCTTCACCTGAGGACGGCTGCTTGCGTCGTGGCCGAAACGTCGTGAAAATTGTATTTTATTATGTTTAATTTTTATTATTTTATTATTTCCCTTCTACGTGACTTTACTGAAAGAACCAAGAAGATGAATCCCTGCAGTCACGAAAGCTTTAAATCGAAAAATCCCGAACCAATCACATGCAACATAGACGAATCGAAGACCGTAGATTATCTCAGGCTCCATCGCTCGCGTGCTTCACGGTGATTATATGCCGTAGCAGCGCCCCTTATGCGTCACTCATCCGGTTTCCAAATAGCTTAATTTTTTTCAAACAATCGCCTTTTGTATTCCAATTAAATATTTCATGTAGTCCGCCAGCAGTGATGCAAGTAAGCCATTGGATGGCTGCGCCTTTATCAACATCCCCTGACGCATTTATCCCACTCCAAACCAGGACACGTAATTTTTTTGAATGACAAAACAATATTGAATAATTCATCGTCTAGTAAATGAGCCAATTGCACGTAATTTATACCAGTAAAAGGGGAGACATTTCGCTTATTTCCAATCAGAAAGTGAGCGATGGTAATAATCCCATTACTGTGCTTATAGTGGTAATACATCTCGACCAAACTGTCGCAAGGCACCAATTAAAACGCACACGTTAAGCCACGACGGAAGATAAAGTACCGTACAGACGGTTGGAGTAGGTCTTGTTAGCAAGCACCTATTAAGGCTGCCCGAATAACCGCACCCCCAGCCCAGTGCCGATGTTTACACATCGCACCAGCTACTAATTAATGCCAAGTCGACCTAGGGGAAGGCCCGGGTCACGCAGGTGCTAAAGCGTGTAGCCCGCTCTCGGGCGACCGCTGTGTGTGTGTGTAGAGCGCATTGTGGGTTGCCGCTAGAGCCTGTCGCAAAGTCCGTCCGGGGTGAAATATTCGGCGGAGCGGTGATGATTCAAACACCTTCATGCTCGACCCAAGCCTCGACCCGGTCAGCTCAGGCATCGTCACACACAGGCGCAGAATGCTCCGGACCGTGCCCAGGGCACGCACCCCAATGGCTGGGGGGGGAGGGGCGGGATGAATGGTTTGGGGGGGGGGGCAAGGTGGGGGGGGGGGGAGTCAGAAGCACGTAGCTACTGGCTGATGTCATCCACAGAGAAAATGTGAACTCTGTTGGACGTCGCGTGTGTGTGCCGTGAGATTGTGGGGAGCGGTAGTGTAAGTGCGCTGCGCACTACGAACCCGCAGACCCGAGTTCGATTCCCAATCATGACCAATAACATTGGTATACTCGGCCTTAAAGGTGTATTACTGGTGCGGGGAGACAAAGGCGGCCGGGTGTGTGATGTTGGCCACCCAGCCCCTCATGTACCGTCCAGGCATTCAAAGATGCTCGCAAACAGCACTTGCCACAGTCATTAGCGGCATCAAGTTGAGAATCAAGCGAACCGCCTTGGATCCCGGCCACCGCGATCACGAACGGTGAGCGATATCTGCAGAAATCGAGCCTTCCGCTCGATCAGTGTGTATTATACCAGGAGCGGTGTGTGAGAATCCCCCAGCGGGGAGACAAAGGTGGCCGGGCGTGGTGTTGGCGACACCGCTGCGTCGTGCCGGACTTGAAGTGGTGCTCGCTAGCTGCCTCGGTTTGGAATTTGTTTTTTTGTTCGCGTGGGGACTGGGGGCGGCGGGTTTGCGCGTGGCATTAAGTGGAAACTCCTCCTCCACTCGAGATATAAATACAGGGCGCTTCAAAAAAATGTTAACACTTACATGGGACTATCCTTTTATTAATGGAAAAATAATGGATAATATATAGACTGTAACGTGATAACAAATGTAATGTTCATAGCTTTAAAAATTCGAAGAGTTTCCAGCGTTGTCAACGCATTGCCTGGAATCTTCTCCAGGTGGTCTCCAGAGCCCGGGGGCACATTTCGAGTGGTGTTGTTGCAAATTCTCAGAAGTGTTAAAAAAAATATGTTTTGAACACCCTGTAGATATGTTCATTTCCAACAACAAACAAACAAAAAACTCCCGCTTCGTTATTTCTACCGGGGTAATTTGAGAAGAGACGACAGCCCAGTCAGCATGAGCGTGGTCCAATTATTTCTTTATCACAGCACCGACCGCAGCGCTGTGATAATGAAGATACAGCGGCGTCCCCCGGTTTGTGAGAAAGTCAATAAAATCTCGCGGTCGCAGCAGCTGTAATCACATCGCCACCACGTGAGTAATTAACAATTAAAGAAGCGGAGTTGAATGAATGAATTCGCGAGCGCGGATGAGGCTTGTTTTTTTTATTTTGCCTGGCCCGGCCGATGATGTCCGCTCCTGCACCACATTGCACCTCCGACAGAAGCTGTCGGTTAGAAAGGTCACCGCCAAGATGACCCACAACTAACAACGCGGTGCGATTGGAGAGGGCGGTGTGGCAGGATTCAAATGAAAAATATATAGATTATTGATAATTATCATTAATGTATGGGTTTGCCTCGTTTTACGCGGTTTCGGTTAGCGCTATGTCACACTGTATATGCGGCTAACCTGTTTCTACCCAAAAATCGCAATATTATGGGGCTCGAAATTCACTCATGTGCGGTACCGACGTGGGACAACATTGTGTGTACTGTGTGTGTGTACTGTGTGTGTGTACTGTGTGTGTGTACTGTGTGTGTGTACTGTGTGTGTACAGTGTGTGTGTGTACTGTGTGAGTACTGTGTGTGTATTGTGTGTGTGTGTATTGTGTGTATTGTGTGTACTGTGTGTGTACTGTGTGTGTGTACTGTGTGTACTTTGTGTACTGTGTGTGTGTACTGTGTGTACTGTGTGTGTGTACTGTGTGTGTACTGTGTGTGTGTACTGTGTGTATGTGTGTACTGTGTGTGTACTGTGTGTGTGTATTGTGTGTGTACTGTGTGTACTGTGTGTGTACTGTGTGTACTGTGTGTGTACTGTGTGTGTACGGGTGTGTACTGTGTGTGTACTGTGTGTGCACTGTGTGCGCCCTTTTTGTTGAAACGCATCTACTACCACCACCACCGCCACCGTACAGAGCGAGGGTACCCTGCATATAAACTAGCATCCGCTTTGCCACCCAACTTTGCATGAGCAAAGAAAATAAATAAATGTTGCTGGTGCTAGGCGAACGTAGGAAGGGTTTAATTAGATCTGGTTATATAACACGCCAGTGATGCTGCCCGCTTCACGAGGCGTCTTCTCGCCAAGCAGAGGAGCGTGACTGCGGAATGAGGATCGCAAATAACCATTACTATCACGCGTGCAATCATGTTTATTTACGTAATCGTTCGCCGCATATATGTCACTAGATCACCCGCAGCGCGCCCCAATTTCGTTGAAATCTCAGAAGCGAAGCAGCGTTGAGCCTGGATATTGCTTGGAATGGGGGGGGGGCACCGTGCATACCAAGGTGCTATAGGCTGCTGCTGCGGAACGACTTTGTGGGTATTACAGGACAGTTGATCCAAATGCATTTGTTGTGCTGTACTATTACTCCGGTGTCTATGCTCCCAGCCTTCACATTCTGTGGCGGTTGTGAGAGTTGTTTGACCATACTTCACCACGCCGGTGAGTGCCAGTTGGCGAAGACGAGGGCCTTGGAAGATATTGAGATGTCACTCGTCACTGATGGTGGCCGTGTCCGGGAATCTAACTCAGCTGACCGGCTCATAACATTCACAGACAATAGCCCGTTTCACGCAAAAAAAAACACATTTCACCCATCAGCCTCTAAGGTTTCCGAAGCAACCTTTTCCAGCAGGGCTTGTTACAGGCACTCACGCCCTGGACGGGTTTCAACTTTGCCATTCTCATCAGCAGCGCGTGGACTATTACACCGCTGGCTTGCCTTGCACAGAAATATCGGCTCACTGCAAGGCAACGTCCCTCTGCCTAGGCACCCGTGGGCAAAATGAGGCCGCGTCTTCTGTTCGGGTTCGCTCACTCAGTCTAATTCACGCACCGTATTTATTTTGCAATTTTTTTTTATATGAACTCACTTGTAATTCCGCACCTCATCTTGACCACCCCATAATCCTTTCCACTGCCACACACCGTGACAGCTTCTGGGAGGGCGCCAGTGGGGGTGGCGGTAGCTTTGGTGGCTTCTGGCTTCAAAACGGTCAAGGTGCTGCGAGGACATGATGGGATCTCCGTTCCGTGACCTCCCCCCTAACACCCCCAAACCATCTAGCGCGCCCCCATCTCTCTGTGGGGCCGTGGCACAAGAGGGAGGTTTGTGGTTGCTATTGGAAAGTGGTGCGCGGGCCTCCTTCTGATCCTCCTCCTCCTCGTCGTCGTTCAAGAAGAAGTCTTTTGTGAGCTTGGCGGAGGAGGGCGGAGCTCGCTTTGTGTGCTTAGTGCGCCGCGTCACGCAAAGAAAACAGGGTGGCCCTTTTGACACAGTCGTCATTAACACTGTGGCCCTAAGACGCTTCGGACAATGGACCTTCTTCATAGCACACATATGACTTCAGAGTGGTGTTGACAAATGCGTTGAGTGGGTTTCTAATCCGTGCTTGTGCATTACTGTCCACGCAGTATCACCGAATGATTTGTTTACTAATCTGTCATTTTACTTATGCATAATGCACTGTCTGCTTGATTGATTATATTTTATTCATGCCGGAATAATAAAAACAAGCATTTCACCAATTCTATCCCGATTGGTGTGACATCACGAGATGCAGAATCCGTACGGATCTCTCGCAGAGCTGCTGCAGTCCTCGTCAATGCTGAACGATCCGCAGAAGTTGATGCCACAGAACTACTCCTGAGATCCCTTCATTCAGGTGACCTTAGGGCCACACAGAAGCGGGGGGGGGGGTGCAGAGGATTGCCGCTCGCCCAATCACCAGGGATCGAAGTCGTCGCCCTCTGTCGGGAGGTAAATGAAGTCGGATGGGTCAGGGGTCATTGCGGAGGTCCTGGGTTCAAATCCGGGTTTCAGCCTCCTGTGACTAAACCGGATTCTCACGTGTGGTGGAACTGACGGTCTCAGCTTGGTCACAAATGACTGCGCGAAAAATTATCAATCACAACGAAGATGGGATTTGGCATTGCAAATTCCAGCTTTGAGAGAATGAAATACATCGGTTTGACAAACACTCCTCTCTCTCTCTCTGGAGCGGGGATGGGTGGGAAAATGCTACGCCGCGGTGTGGATACGAGGTCGCTTGAAGGGAAATGTGAAACAAATTCTGTGAATTTCGCTCCCGCAGGCATTGGCACTTGTGAGCGTTACCAAATGGGAGATTCGTGGTCAATCTTGCTGCTGGGCGAGTGCGTCTCAAGGAACTCGCTCAATGCGGTTCCAAAGGATGCGTCACCAACATCCATCGCCTCCCGTGGGGCAGGAAGGGGGAGAGTGCAGCAATTGACGCCTTGCTGCTGTGGTGCGTGGCCGCGCTGTTGTTAGCGCTTAATTCTCTTCACTCTTCAATTTGCTAGAACATGGTCAGCGATCGTCATCACCCCCCCCCCCGCTGCCGCCGCCACCACCACCACTCATTACACACAAAGTGCTCGCCACAAATGAACCACAATACCTCGCTGATCTCGTCAAGGTGCATAAATCATCATCACGCGAACTCCGGTAATCCTCGCAGCAGCGGCTTTTGGCTAAGCCACCGAACAAAGACGGCCACCGCATCGCGCGCTTTCAGATGCGCTTCTGTGGCCGTCTGGAACGCTCTTCCTTCCGATATTAAGAAGCCACCGGAGCTATACACTTTTACATCTAGATTGAAAAATAATTTCTTTAGAACTTATTTTTGTGTTTAGTTCGTTGTCCTTCCCCCGCACCTCGGTTGGCTAGGGGCGGTTGGCTACGTACGGCGCGAAAGAAGTTCAACGTACATACAGAGAATCGGCTCTGGATTTGTTTGTTTTTATCCTTGCTACTGACGAGTACGATTTTTTTGTTGCATTGAACGCTGCCCTGTGGTTTCAATGGGGTGCTCCTGCCAACATCATCTGACAATTCAGCAGCATTTGTTCTGTTGTTGCGCGTGATGGCGGTGTGGTTCGGGAGCTGATGCCAGTGCCGAGGTCTGCTCGCCGCGAGAGGGCCTCAGGAAAGAGTTTGTTGGGGTTTCGTTTTTTGTCTGTAACAGGAGCGAAGCTACAGAGTGCTCCAGATGTCTTGTGACCCCCCCCCCCCAATTAATTGACCCCGAACATTTTTGTTTCCTTTGCATATTCATTTTAGTTTTAAATAAATCTCAGTTTGAAAATTATATTTATGTTTTTGCTTTTCGGGAATTAAATGAGGCGGTCACAAGACATCTGGACCACCCTTTGCAGTGGTTCACGATACGGTCCACAGTTTTGGTTGCATGGCCACAATCGCACTGCTTGTGGCGTTGTCTTTCATTTTCCATTCATGAAGGAGATGTCCTCATCGGTCTGGCGATGCATTCGTTGAACAAGCATGACTCTCCTTCTTGGTTCTTTCGGTAAAGTCACGTAGAATGGAAATAATAAAATAATAAAAATAAAACATAATAAAATTATTCTCACGAGACAGACTCTGTCTCCTCGACAGACCTGTTCTCCACCTGAGGACGGCTACTTGCGTTGTGGCCGAAACGTCGTGAGAATTATTTTATTATGTTTTATTTTTATTATTTTATTATTTCCATTCTACGTGACTTTACAGAAAGAACCAAGAAGGTGAATCCCTGCAGTCACGAAAGCTTTAAATCGAAGCATGACTCTGCCGAAGAGACTCACAACTGTCCAGAGTTTGCACCGATGCTCCATGAATATTTTCTACAGCAATACCCCGGCTTACGTCGGGGATGCGTTTTTGAAATGTGCGACGACGAATGTCGGAAACGACGCAAGTCGAAGCGATTTACAGGGCAGTAGGTGGGGGCGAAGGCTGAGAGACGACGGATAACGAGAAAGGACGGATGATGATGCTGCTGCTGCCAGCGACGTAAGTGTGGGGTTGAAGCGACGCCACCTCGGGTAGCGGTGTTAATAAAGCGACGACGTATTTGCGAAACGACGTCAAAGGGCGAAGACGTTTGACCTTATTTCAGTTCTGTTGAGGGTGGGGATGAGGAGGGGGTGGGGGCCGTGGGGTGAGGGGCAGGGAGGGCGGGGGGGGGGAAGTCGACCTCACGTTGGTGCCAATTCTCTCTCCAAACGCCAGGCGCGGCTCAGCGGAGCTCGCGAGCCGCGCCATGGAATCTCCATCACAAAGCCACCGCGCTTGCCGCGGTCTCAAAAGCTCCATTTATCTCCCATTGCCGTGATGAGAAGAAGCCTTCGCTCGGCTTATCCTGGCTGGGCGGGGTTTTTTTTCTCTCTCTCTCTCTCCCTCTGTCGGTCTCTCTTTCCTCTTTCTATTTTATTTTATTCGCCCCGTTCATCTGCGGTATTTACTTTCATTTCACAGAGGCCGCGCACACAAAGGGAGGGCTTAAAGGGATAATTCGCTCAAACAAATTAAATAACATCAGGCTTGTTTTTTCTTTTTTTGCGCGTGTAATTATTTTCCGACGAATTTCCACAAAATCTGGCGGAGGATTTATCCTTTTTTTTAAGTTGGACAAAGAAACAGCCGTGGCAAATGTTTGATTTAGATTGCCAAGGGCTGGCAGTTGTCGTCAATTTCTGGCAGTCCTCAATATGAATTACCCACAATTCATAGCTCTTCAAATGCCACCTCGGACTGTAATTGCCAAAATTCTCTGCCTCACTTTTTTGTTCTTCTTGTCCCTGCAGGACATTCATTGTCCAAAATGTAGATTTATTTTCAAAATTATATATTCAGTAATAAGGTGGTGGTTATCGTGACGAGTATGGAAAAACATTTTCAAACAGTTTTTTTTAAGCTTACGTTTTACGACTATTTCAAGAGTTCAGCATCGCTGACGTGCCAGCTGTGAGCCTAACTTGGTTTGGCTCCGTAACGTAACAGCGTTTTCTTTTATCAGGACTGACTCCTGATGAGACTCAAAATGTCGAAACCAGCCCCAGAATTGTCTTCTTTTTAACAAACAAATTACGTGATGAAACACTGGTCTGGAAGGCCAGTAGGCCGATGGACTATTCAAAATTTAATTTGTTAATGCAGACAGACAGACTTAATTTTTTTCCATTGCTTTCCAACTTGAAAAAAACCCACATAGGGTGGCCCAAAACTCGCAAACACAAATCGTAGCGACAAAATCATTCTTAGCGAGCCACTCACGGAGAATTTCGTGCGCTAATTAAACTCTCCCCAAGCATTACACAATCCACGCACGAGCACACCTACTCATTGTCCTTGTGTTGTCTTTCTTTAACATTCATCTGCTCGTTCAGAGCGCCATTGCACGCACCAGAGATGACAGCGTTGCAGACAGACCCCGTCGCGACCAATCACGGACGCGCTGTCACCTGGTGCTCCATCGCTCCGTGAGTACTCGTCACGATCGGGACGAGTCGTCACCGCACAGCAGACTTGCAATGTCGAGTCCGGGTGGTGCTTTCGACTTCCCCGGAGAGGCAGTGAAATGACGGAGCGAGAAACCCGCCCCCCCCCTCTTGTCTACCCAGCAAAATAAATGGAGCACTCTCCCCACCTCTTCCAACGTGGAAGAGTAGACCAAATGAGCAGGAGGGGGGGGCTCCATGGAGCTCCGTCTATTGGAGGAGACTTGAAATCGGCAGGACTTGCGCCTCTACCAAAGCGTTCCCCTTTTATTCGCGACACCGACCAATGAATTGGCACTTTACCTGAGGGCACGATGAATGGGGCTTTCGGCGAGAAAAAAGAAAACACGGGGCGGGGTAGAGCGATGCAAATGGGACTTTAATTTGTCGCGCAAGGCAATTATTTGGTGAGTGGGGTGCCTCGGTTTCAATGCACAATGCGCTTAGTGCCTCCCACCCACCCACGCGCTAGGCTCGCCCCATGCTTCGCGCGGGTCTCCATCAGTTAGCGTTCCTCCTTCCTCTGTAATCCCTCCGCTCATTTATTTATCGTCTCCTTATTACCGTGCGCAGATCGAGTAATGAGCTCACCACCACGTGTACATACAAAGATTGAAAAGAAATCCCCCTCCCCCGCCCTCCGTGTCGCCCTAACAGACTGTTTGGGGACTGTTTGGGGACAAGTGCTGTTAGCGAGCAGCACCTATGGAGGCCGGCAAGGTACACGAAGAGTGAGGGTTTGGCCAGAACCACGCCCGGCCGCCTTTGTCTCCCTCGTGGTGCGCTAACCACTAACCCACCACTCAGACAGACGTACACACACACACACACACGCATGCATACACACAGACACACTGTAGCACAAAATAGAAGATCCCCGTTTAACCATACGGACTGTTGGAGCAAGGGCTGTTAGTGAGCACCTTTGAAAGTCGGCAAAGCAAACGGGTGGTGTGGCTAACCCCCCGGCCGGCCACATTTGTATCCCCCCGTGCTTCTGAGTCCACCTCGAAATAGATGGACAAGGATCGGTTCAGATGTATTTGCCAGCGATGCTTGCTGGCCGTGGGGCGGGAATCGAACTCGGGTCGCCGGTTTTGTACCGCATTGCGCTAACCACTACACTACCGCTTCAAAAAGCAAAGATCCCCCGTATAGCCTTAACAAACTGTAGGGGTAAGTGCTGTTAGCGAGCACCTATAAAGGCCGGCACGGCACACGAGGGCCACCTTTGTCTCCCCAGTGGCAATGTTCACACATCGCACCAGGTACTCATTTGAGGCTGAGTCGACCTAGGGGAGGCCCAGGACCGGTTCAGATAATCGTCACTGATGTTGACCGTGAGCGGGAATCGAACCCGGGTCGCCAGGTTCTTAGCACAGCGCGTTAACCGCTACACCATCGCTCCCCACACACAAGACACACACACACTGGGACACAGATACACACTGACACACCCGGTCTAAACAAAACTTCACCTCGTATTTACGCACGATCGTCGCGTAACTCGACGTCATCCAGCAGTGGATTAATCACGACCGATGTGATGTATTATAATAACACGCTAATGGCAACGAGACACACAGCATTACATACACGCTATCCCACGTTTGTTGCACAGACTGCAGGGGCAAGGACAGTTCGCGAACAGCAATGATAAGGCAGGTGCGGCACATTAGGGGCTGGTCTGGCCAGCACTGCGCCACGCAGGGCCGCCTTTGTCTCCCTGATGCTCGCACACCGCACTGGGTCATCGTCGACCCCATCTGTGCGACACTGTGCGCGTTCTGCCCATGGGTTTACTTGGGGAAGTGTTTGTTTCCTCCCACACACAAAGGTGCCGATCTTAAATAAAAATTGACGTCCATCTCGATAATGCACCCTCCTGAAACTACGTACCGAAATTCAGGGACGCTTTTTTGGGGATCCCTAAATTACACGGTTATTGTGATTATAAGTATTACTTTTAAGGCTGGGTTAGCCGAGGGAAAGCGTCTGATGACAGGTGAAAATAACCCGCTGATCTTGTCCCTGATTGGGAATCGAACTGGGCTCTCCGGATCCGTAGCGCAGTGCGCAAACCACTGCACACAAGGCAAATACAAAGATCCCCTGTATAGCCTTGGCAGACTTTTGGGCCAAGTGCTCTGTCAGCGAGCACACAGACACACGCACACATCTGCAATACTCGATAGCAAAACTTTGCACTTAATCCGCTTAATCAAATGGCACCCAGGTGAGTCAAGGAGACAGGTGAGTGAGCGAGTGAGTCTCACCTTTACACCTGCGCGGTCTTGTAATGAGCGGCTCACGCGGCGACGAGGCGATGAGTGATCTCCCGCCTGCTGCTGCTGCCGCCGCTTCTCCCGCCCTCTCCCTCCTCCGTTCAAGCTCTCTCCCTCCCTCTCGCTTTCTCTCCCTCGCGCTATCTCCCTCTCCCTCGCTCTCTCTCTCTCTCCCCACTTATGTTGCTGCTACCAGCTCCGTGCAGCAGCAGCAAACGATGCAGTTGGGTCAGCGAGTCCGACTCGATATCCAGCACTGCGGGCTCCTCCCTCAACGCTCACCCCGCCTCGCACTCCCTCGCGTGGCCTGACACCCGCTCACCACCCACGCGCCTCGCTCACCACCCACGCGCCTCGCTCACCACCCACACGCCCGCTCACCATCACACCAATTCAACCCTCACACCCACTCATCCTCCTGCTCACCCTTCTACCCACTCACTCATTATCCTACTCACCCTACCGCTCAGCTACCCACCCACCCCCCCCCCTCTCTTCCCCCCACCCACCCTCTTCCCCCCCTCCCCCCCCTCTTCCCCCCCCTCCCCCCCCTCTTCCCCCCCCTCCCCCCCCTCTTCCCCCCCTCCCCCCCTCTTCCCCCCCTCTTCCCCCCCTCCCCCCCTCTTCCCCCCCTCCCCCCCTCTTCCCCCCCTCCCCCCCTCTTCCCCCCCCTCCCCCCCCTCTTCCCCCCACTCCCCCCCCCTCTTCCCCCCCCTCCCACCCTCCCCCCCCTCTTCCCTCCTTTCTTCCCCGACGAGAAGGGATCATCTGACGCACCACGTACCGCACCACGCCACGGTCCTCCACGTGCGCGTTCGTTGTCTGTCCGAGCAGCCTATCCCGCTATGCACCACTCACCTGTCGCGGAAGTTATACATTCCCCCCCTCCACCCCCACGTGGTTGGATCAATAAAAATAATTTACACAAAAAACGGATTCTCAAGTGGAGCGACGAGATGTTGTCAGACCGGTCACCGATGACTGCACCGTCTCACTCCAGAGGGCCCAGAATCAAACGTGTGTATTTGTGGATATCAAGGTCCATTTATTGGATGCCGGAAGTGGTTCTTTGATATCACTTTCCGCGGGTCGTTCTCAAAAACACCGAGTGAGGAATTCCTCTTCGAGAGATGCAATTGGACACAACGCCAAGGGCGCATTTTGAAATTAACTTGGAGACGTTTTATTGTAATTAGTATTTTATTTTTGAATGCGCTTTGATTCTCACATGTCCACGATTTATGTTGTATAATGTACCCATCCCACATTTAACCAAATGCTCTCTGTAGCCTCTTCTGAGCCAGAAGCTCCGCTATCGCGTCGAGTATTGCTTCTCTCCTTGAGTTACTACGCTGACTCTCCTCTCGTCACAGCGACTGCCCTCGTATCTCTTTGCACCGCATCCTCCCCTCTCCCTCCTTCTTTTGCTCCGCATTGGTGGCATACCCAAAGCCCTTCCCCAGATTTATGCTGAGATTGTGGGTCTCTGCGTGATTCTACGGGTCTCTGCGTGAGTCTGTGGATCAACGTGTGAGTCTGTGAGTCAATGCGTTAGTCTATGGCTTTCTATGTGACTATGGGTCTCTGTGTGAGTTTATGGGTCTCTGTGTGAGTATGGATCTCTGCGTGAGTCTGTGGATCAACGTGTGAGTCTGTGAGTCTGTGAGTCAATGCGTTAGTCTATGGATTTCTGTGTGACTATGGGTCTCTGTGTGAGTTTATGGGTCTCTGTGTGAGTATGGATCTCTGCGTGAGTCTGTGGATCAACGTGTGAGTCTGTGAGTCTGTGAGTCAATGCGTTAGTCTATGGATTTCTGTGTGACTATGGGTCTCTGTGTGAGTTTATGGGTCTCTGTGTGAGTATGGATCTCTGCGTGAGTCTGTGGATCAACGTGTGAGTCTGTGAGTCTGTGAGTCAATGCGTTAGTCTATGGATTTCTGTGTGACTATGGGTCTCTGTGTGAGTTTATAGGTCTCTGTGTGAGTATGGATCTCTGCGTGAGTCTATGCGCCAACGTGTGAGTCTGTGAGTCTATATGTGAGTCTATGGATCTCTGTGCGACGTATGGGTCTCTGCGTGAGTCTATGGGTCTCGTATCTCCAAAGCCCCTTCTTGTTGCATCTTAGTCATCTCTCAAGGGCATGCGACAACCCATCAAAGACTCGCCTCTTTTACCTTCCCGAGAAAATGAGTGAATCTCGGAAAAATGTCGGGGTGCAGAGGAAGGGGTGGGGGGGTATCCCCTTGGACAGCTGTGAAAATGCGCGCTGCCAGCACACAGCCGTCTTTGTATCTCCGCCGCCACGCCACCGTGTCACAAACAACTTTGGAGTCGTAAACGATGATTCGTGTGATAGCTCCTTGAATGCGATGGTGCATTGTGTCGAATCGAATGCGAATACATTAAAATAAGGTGATGAAGGCACAGCCCTGCAATTGCTCGTTCTCGCCACCGCTTGCGGAAGGGCCTACACGAGAGATAGCTTTTCGAGAACCCTTCTAAATGGTACAGTGTTTTGGCCTACTCTTCCACGCCGAGGCCTCGGAAGAGGTGGGAGCAGCCACGCTTTACCCCACCGAGAGCACGGATGGCTACGTACGGTGCGAAACAAGTTGAACACATTCACGCACACCCAACACACGACCCCCCTGCCAATGGAGCGTGGGTGGACCCATTCCTAACCGACCGCCGAGTGGACAGAGGCAAAGTGATTTAAGAAACGGCTGTCGGTGCCGCGCCCTGAGATCGAATTGGCGACTTCTGGACGGGCACGCCGAGTGCGCGATAATCAATTCACAGGGACGTCGGCATCTATTCAAACGTACAACTCATAAAATAAAACCAACAACAAACAAAATCGATATTCAATTAAAATAAATTCCAGCTGACTCCGAGCGGCAATTGGACGAGCTTCAGTGCTCCGAGATAAAGCGGGGGGGGGGGGCAATCTTCAAGATAATTATCCCAAAACAGAGGTATTGCATTCTACACCTAGCCAAGACGACATCGGATCGTGTGCTCTCCGAGCGCACAACGAAAAGGCTCACAACATTCGTTACCAGTTTTACGTCTGCTGTATATACGGGACTGACGTTTCGGGTCTTGGCCCTTTTGCAGAGCAAAGAGGAGAGATGTGGTAAGGTTTCTTGTGTTGGTTATTTTTTAGTGTGTGACAATGTGACGTTGACAGAGCTTCTAAAACGTGCACCTGTACACTCAGCAGCCTCTTTTGTCAATCCACTGCTGGATGAGGGCATTTGCAGGCGTGTGGGACCCTAGTGGGGTGTCTGACCATACTTCACCACGCTGGTCTCTGTGCGGACAGACGACGGTCGGCAGCAAAGGCGTTTGGAGGATAGTACAGTACAACGATGTCGGTGGGTGTCACGGCGCGAGATGACGGCGATGGTATTATTCCTCTCCGCGTGCAGTCGCCTTCCTCCATCAGCTTGGGGCAGGAGGCCGAATGAAATAGAAGCATGAGCGACCATCGTCAGTGCCACGATCGAGGGGTGGGGGTGGAGGGGGAGGGGTCATCTTAGGACACGGTGCAGAGGGACCCCGAAACTACGGGCTCTTAAATCTCATGGTGGGGGTCTGAATTAAGACTCGTAAATGTCCCCCCACCCCGCCGCCTCCCACCACAGACCCCCACAGCCCCTCTTAACCCCCCCCCAAACCACAGCGTCCCCAAGCACCCCTAATTAACACTGCAGAATCCATAATAACGCCCCCAGCTATCGACAATACATCAGAGTCACCCTCGCGCCCTTACCCCTGCATAGCCCGTTTGGCAAGCCACTGCTGGATGAGGGCTTTCCCCACGGCATGCCGATCGTGGGGGTTACTTGACCATACTTCACCACGCTGCTCAGTGCGGCTTGGATGGATGCGTGGCGGGGCGGAGGGGGGGAGCATGGACGTGGGGTCATAGAAGTGCAGTACAGCAATTGACGTTTCTGCGCTGCCCTCTGCTGCCCAGCGTGTCGCTCTGCAGCAGCCGATGGCAACGTTGTGCGTGGAGGTCTCAACGCTGCCCGAGCTGCTGAGATAATCATGGGCTCGTATTGCAGCACTCCTAATAAATACCACAGCACACCTGATAAAAACCTCTATTACCCCCGAATCACGTAGCATACTAATACGGCCAACGTCCCCGATATAGATATAGGCAGTCTACCAAAAACATAAAATCGTACACTAAATACCGCCCCCCCCCACCAGTATCCAAAACTACGGCAATAGCCGTAACCCATGATACCCTAAAGACCCCAGCATCTCGAGCCCTGGCCCAAGGTTACCCCCCCCCAACCCCCTCGGCTGCCTCTGAACCGCGTTCCCGGCGTGAGTAACGACGAGAGGGTGACAACAAAATCAAATAGAATTAATGGTGAGCTTAAAAAGCCATTCCTGTCTCGCAGTGAAATTCCCATTATGTCTAAGTAGACAGCTCAGTACGCCGAAATCCACCCTCCAATGCTCTGTGTACACGCTTGTCTTATTTGTGTGTGTGTGCGTGTGTTCATGTGTGCTGTAATGGCCTTTGATAGGTGCTCGCTAACATCACTTGCCCCAACAGTCTATTCAAAGCTATACGGGGGATCTTTGTCTTGTGGTGTTCGCTCAAACCACTTGCCCCAACAGACACGTTAATGTTATACAGGGGGATGCGTGTCTCTGTGTGCATTTTTCAGGTTTCCCTAGTTTAAAGGGCGTTCCCAAAAAATGTTGACAGCTGCCGAGTAGCGCACACGTGACAGGAACAGCGTTGTCTCGCGTACGACTGCATAGCCGCATATGAGTGAATTCTAACCGCAAATAGCGAATTTTGGGTAGAAATAGGTTAGCCACATATCCAGGCAAAATCGCACAAACCGAACTCGCATAGAGCTAGGGGAAACCTGTACATGGTGGTCCAGATGTCTTGGGACCCCCCCCCCCCCCAATTAATTGACCCCTAACATTGTTTTCCTTTGCATACCCATTTATGTTTTAAATAAGCCTTAGTTTTAAAATATGAGGTTTTTCAGAATTAAATGGGGATCATAAGACATCTGGACGACCGTGTGTATACAACTGGCCAGCAGCGTTCGAAAGGCAGTACTAACGAAGAGGTTAGGCTATATATAGAGGGCAGCCCAGGTTAAACTCATTCATCCACTTGCCCTTAAATGCAAACGGCAATTAGTCGCGGCGCGTTAATTGTGTGCTCCCCCGACTCGCATCATTCAATTAGCGCCCACCGAGGTCGATGGGTGTGGGGGGGGGGAAGGGTCGTGTTGTCAGTTTAACGACAGAGAATTAAAAAATCCCCCCTACAACCAGCGTTCGCATCCAGTATAAGTTGGCCATTCTGGTCTATTAAGCTCCGCACGGTCTTGGACCAGTGTGCCTGCGGGCCCGACTGGGCTGCCACACGGCTGGGGTTGATGATACCCCACGACGCTCTTCAGAGCAGGAGCTGCGACTTCTCTCCCAGCCTCGGCGGCTCACGCTCTCGACGCTGGATGGGGGGGGTCGTGCCTTCTCAAACGTTGCCCCAAGGAGGATCTGGGACGTCTTGGCGGCGGTGATCCGGCACGCTACGAGCCTCGGTGTGTTTTTAGGAGGGAGTTGCAAGACTCGCTATTTACCTCGTGGCTTTTAAGCATTATTTTATTGTCTTTGCATTTTATTTTAATGGTACAATGTTTTGATAGCCCCCTCGAGTGGTGGTGATATTACATTTGAAATAATTACAGTTTGACATCAATTGACCAACCACTCACAAAGTGGCCAATCCCGTCAGATCTCAAAACGTGCCTCAATAAACAGCACTGTGGCTTTAAACGGAAGAGTATATAACGGGCGACGTTTCAGGCAATGGCCCTTCTTCGTGGCACATGCAGAGACTAGAGGGGTAATTGTGGGGATGCCAAAGAGGCTTCGTCAAATACACGTTTGGCCAGAATCAGTGTCGCCCGAAACGCAGACGCAAACTGGTTATTTGGTTATACTAATTGTTCATGTTGTACTAGATATTGTTCCTGCATTGCCTAGAGAAGCAACGCACGAGCTACTTATTGTCAATGTAGGGATGATGACATTTAAATTCGTAAATTCCCCGAAGGGTTGCACGCAAAGGCGAGGGCAGTCGGAAGGGGGCTTCTAAAGCTGAAATGTTTATTGTTCTTAATTTTCTAGCGTGCATTCTTAGTTAATTGGTTTTCGTTAATGCGATTAAAGTCGTAGCTATATATTATCATGAACACAGGGAATACGAATAATAGGACCCCGCTGGGCCATGGCTTGTATTCCACTTAGGCTGTCGAGTCTTGGCCCAAGAATGTAACATTTGGAACTCCGGCAGAAAGCAGCGAATGTTACAACACCGTCTGCGGAAGATGGCATCGCAGAACTACTTCTGAGGGCCTTTCAATTGCCTCGCATCCACATTTAGTCCATGAGTGGAGACTAGATTTTTTTCATTTGTTGGTGCCACCTAAGGTGGCATAACTTTAGTGGTCTCAATTTCGGTGACCAATAACAGTGGATTATGCGATCGTCATGTGACGTTAGTTTGGTCATAAATGTATTCACTTCTTCAGCCATGTAATAACATCGGTACTCCGAAAGTTGCGCTCCCTGAGGTGGTACAAATGTCGGATTTTGTCCCATGGACCAACAGGGTGGTGGAGGGCACATTCCCGCATGCCCTGCCAGACAGCTGTTCGTCGCATGCCAATCAAACCGACAACCCAAAGGGCTGGAAATTCCCCCTCCACTCCCTCCCCCCATATTAAGCGACAAGCCAAATATATATTCTTGGTTCTTTCTGTAAAGTCACGTAGAAGGGAAAGAATAAAATAATAAAAATAAAACATAATAAAATACAATTCTCACAATAAAAATAAAACATAGTAAAATACAATTCTCTTGTGAGAATTGTATTTTATTATGTTTTTTTTTTTATTTCCCTTCTACGTGACTTTACCGAAAGAACCAAGAAGATGAATCCCTGCAGTCACGAAAGCTTTAAATCGAAATTTAAGCCAAATATAATACATAATAACGGGTTTTGGCTTAGATCGCGTAAGTATAAATGTGTCGTGCTATATAATTACAATAGCCCCCCCCCCCCGCCTCTGATCTCTGCACCTGATTGGGTTCAGTGACGTCGTCGTCCTGATGCTCTATTTAAGACCGGAAGCAGGTGGATGGCTTCACTATTGTGGCAAATCGCCCGATGATGCTGGTTGATGTAATTACCAGCGAAACGTCGTACTACTCAGATTGTAAATGTTGTGGATTTACAATCCAACACACCGGTGGGCTGAAGTAGTAAACTAATTGTCGTTTTGTTTACGTGACAAATCCCATACTAATTGGCTGTGTCGGGTGGTGGAGGGTGACGACACATTTATACTTACGCGATCTAACCCACAAACCTTTATTATGAATAATATTTGGTTGCGAAAGCCGACGCGAAAAACCAAATGTAATACAGCAACAATGGAATGTCTGCGTACAACAACACATCGCTGACTGAGGTGCCACCCACCGGACTCGAACCCAGTCGCAAATCGAGCTTCTGTCCTTTAATGAGATACTTAACAAAAAGGATAAATCGATAAGCGCGCGACACGTGCATGCGCGCGCGCGGATCTCCCCTGCAGCGAGGTCCAATTAAGGGCTCCCCCATCGCCCGCCGGGTGAAGCACTTCACGTGGCGACAAGCAAGTCCACGCGTCCTGCTGCGTAATTAATGACGCATTAACAAAACCATTCGCTAACACCTGCCCGGCTGGGTGAGTCACCTCAACCCCCCAAAAACATTGCTCCACGGCTCAGTGTAATTCCGCCGCGGAATGTGTGTGGTTCGGTTTAAATATTATAATTATAATAATTAATTTCACGAGCAAAAAAAACAACCCACTAAACGTGCAGGTGTTGGTGGGGAACTCAAGAATGTTCAACTCAAGTGAGGGATTCAAACAGGCAAGGGGAGATATTGTTCGACTATTTTGTTCAATTTGAGATATTGACCTACTGCCTTGTTTAAGTGAGATTGTGTCCAACTGTCTTGTTCAACGGAGATTTTGTTCTATTGTCCGCTCAGTGGGAGCGCGCTTATTTCCCATTGTTGCTGGCATTGTCTGGAACTCCGCCAGCCATCCGAGCTGTCGACTGCCAGCCTCAGCTTATAAGAAACTTCAATCTTTGTTGACTCCATGACTCGCCTCACTCTCTCTGTGTAAAATAAATATTCCGACCTGTTTCTGTGCAGTGTCTTGATCCGTGGTTGCATTTAGTGGCAACGTCAATGGTAAAGGGTACAATTGTATTGTCTATCCTATCGTGGGAGCAAATGAATGGGGAGAAGCAAGGCGACCGAAATCTGAGTCGGCTCCCACCCCATCCATCGTGTCGTCCACAATTGCATCGCATCCTCGTTTCAATAACGTCTCTGATCTAACGTGACGTCAATCCATTGCGATCCGAGGTCTTACACGGAAACGTTGGTCCCAGGAGCTCCGACGTTGGCTATCATGGGCCCGTGAAGGGCATTGAGGAAGCATGGAACATGGTAGAAAGAGGGAAACTGAGAACCCGTGGACCGGACGCAGCCCGAGATTTAACTTAATGTTCCTTGTGGTTAAAGGAGGCCTTGCCACTCCCGAGACAGCTTTAAAACAAAATATATCAATCACTGCATCTACTTCTAAGGTGGGCTTTAATGTGCGGCCCACCAAAGGTATTTGAAAGTTCTATTTGATCCTCGGTAGGAACGAGATTCCCCAGCCCCGGCATATGTTCTGCATCTCAACTTTCCAAATGTTGGGGCAGCTGCCATCAATGTCTCTCACGTTCCCACACCCTTTGGATGGGCCCTCCAATTGGGCAACAAAAAAAAAGATTCCGCGAAAAATAAAAATCAACGTTACCTACGGATCGATCTTGCCACCGAGTCATTATCTTAAATGGGAGTATCGATCACAAAGTGTCACTATCTTTAATAACGGAAGCATTGATCGAGTATAGGAATCATAGCCGGCCTATTACTATTTTTTAAAATGGATTTTAAAAATATACGTTTTAATGTTCTACATCGACGAGGAAGATTTGAGATACGATAGAGCCCGAGCGTGATAAAAGTGGATAAACGTTTCGATTTTGGGCGCGCTTTATGCAGACGTCTTCATATGCGGTTGCATGCACTCTACATACATCCAAATTGCATTGTGTACTGCACAAAGACGAAGCCGCATAGATTTCTGGGACACGTGCCATGAGAGAACCTTATTTAGACAAGAATTGCATATGATGAGGGTGGTGTCACCATTCCAGACGGCTTCCCAGTGCTCATTTATACACCGCACACAATACCTCTTCACAACCGTGCCAATTCAGGACACTTTCAGATACCACTTGCAAATGACGTTTTCCCATGGCCAGGAATTGAACCCAGGTCACCACAGTTAATTCACCGTAAAAGGAGCCTTATTAAGCCTGGTTCGCAAAGTTTCCAAATTCGAATTCCATAAGCACAATTACGGTACACAAAAAAAATCAAACAAATCTTTGTTTCCCCCGAAAGGTTATTTTTTTCCATCTCGCCCAGCTGGTTTCTTTGGGGGGGGAGGGAAGGGGGAGGGTGATACCAATACTTCGCCTATTCCCAAATCACCCGGAATGCACTCGAATCTCGTGAGATCTCCGACGCAAAGCAAGATTTTTAGCTTGAATAGTTTGGACCGCCAGCCAAACAAACGGGTTGTTAGTAACTGCTGCGGGGCAAATGCTGCTGTTGAAATTCTGTGCAATGTGAAAATACCGTTACCGTGAAAATGGCCCATAATCGCAGCGCATGAAAATCATAAACAAATGCATTAAGCACTGCAGTGTAAAACCCTGTCTTTATTGTTCACGGACAGAAAGTACAAAATGAGCACAAGGTACCAACTCCCACAATCGCACTGCACACATACACACGAGCCGGTCCCCCCATTTAACTCTAGAACACACTCGGCTCTTCCAGAAACCCTTGTGGCCAAGGGGGAAATCAACGCAGAGGGTCAGGTCAGCTCGAAAGACTCCAAGCGGCCGACAGATATGGCCTAGCCAGCAGTGTTAATAGTCGACGCGTTATTTTAGTCGTGGGTTTAATTTAGTTGATGGTAAAAGCTTTAGGCAAGTCGTAGGCCCGTATTCTTAGTCACGGCCGCGGCTTAGGCCCGACCTCAAATGAGCCAGTTCAGAGCCATGCTTAACTTGAGCCGGCTCGGAGCCGAGCAACGGCTGAGCCACTTCAGGCGTCTTACACAGCAAGCCAGCTAGCTCAAGCCCCGAGGCGAGCATAGTGGCCGAGATAGAAAACGGCTCTCAAGTCTGTGGATTTCACTTAAGTTATTGTCTTAGCCTCAGCAGACTAAAGCCGTAAAACATTGAACCCACTCTTAATTATCGAATGTGGTTTTAGTTGGCCAATTAGTGAATTAATTTTGCCCCGTCAAGGTCGGTCACGCTTTGGTCTCTGGGTGGGTGGTTGTGGTCCTCAAGCTACGGGATTTTCGCCCACTGATATCATGGGTCTTACAATTAGAAACGGATGAATACGTCCATCGAGAATTCTCATTAAAAGAAACAACACTGCCACACCCGTTGATGGTTTTACCGAATGTGGTGCCTTGGTGCTTTGAAGGCAAAAAACAGGCATGTTACAATTTAGGGGTGAAAGGGTTCACCCACTCACCCATGGTCGTTATATAGGATCGCGATTCGTTCGATGTAAGAATCTATTATTGGCGACAATACACATTTGGGATAATGGAGCCCCTTTAAACGACCGTAGGGGTCAAGTGAACCCATGACATACAATATATACGAATTAATAAACAGATTCTTACGCACGAATTGTGAACCCAGGTGATTCTGGATTAATGCACACAGCAAAATGTATGGCTTTTGGATTTAAATCCAATCTTATACATGTGACATATCAAATAAATAATTGTCCCTATTCATATACGCTGTAATCGGTTCCCGAACCTTGGAGCCAATGGAGGCTGCTACATCTCACAATGGTAAAAAAAAACCCATCTCCAAAAATCAAATCGTGACCTTGATGTAATTTTTTGGAATTATTTCATCGCATTGCGAAGGACAAATCGTTGCGTGCTTAGCAAACAGTGTGGCCATCAGATTAGTGTGGTTGCAGCAAAGGGCAATCTTCAAATGCAGTCCTCTATTGATTTCCCTCAAGGTCCACCCTTTCCACGAAGACAAGTCTTATTCCATCCGCGTGCAGACCCGTTATTAGCAAGTGATATGTTACTCGGGATACTTGTGTAGATTACACGCCACGTGTTAGGGCCGCCAGCACCAGTGGGACACTCGGTACGGACAAAGGAGCACGAAGGGTGGACGAGGATGGACAAGTTGAGTGTCAAGCTCTCCACGTGCACCGACCAACATCTCTAGCATTTGCACAAACGAATTCAAGATTTCTTAACATTCTCTGAGAACACACGTTCCGGATTACACACCCCATGGACATCATCACGGAACCCATGAGAATGTATGTTTTCATCAGGTTGTACTCCTTGTTTATTACGTGGCGTTACACTTACCGTGGCTCTCAAAGGCAAGCTTCTCTGTGCATGAGCACTTCTCAAACAGCAAGTCAATTTGACAATTAACTTTGTCAGTCATTGTTAATGATTTGGCATAAAAAGCAGGAAAATTGACGAGTCCCGCAATGGCCTGGATTTGGAAAAAAATACCTCGATCCTCAAACTACGTGAACCCATTCATTAAATCATCACATCTACCCAGCAAAGCATAAGTCAGGCCTGGAGACTTCCTCATCTTTAAACAAAAAAACGAAACTTTGCATTGTCTGCATACAGCGAGCAACAAAACGGGGACGAACACAAACATCCATCGGAACACCGCAGGAACACAGCAGGATCAAAAGCGGAAGACACCGAAGACTGAAAACGAACATTTCATTTCAGTGCAACACGAATTATGATCTTAAATGGCAATAATAATAATAATAATACAAAATAATGATCAACCAGGGGAAGGACTTTGCTGGCTGTTTCATTGCCCCCTTTGTGGAATTGTGAAAAAAACATAATTATTAGCCCAGACCAAACGTCCGTGTCACACTGACATGGCCAACCCACCAGTTGTGGACGCACGAACGGCAGACAACAAACTTCACTCTCCGTGTGCTGCGACTTCACAAAGATCACAAGATTGATGAATCCCAACACGTACATTTTCTTTTTACTTCCGTTACGATACAAAATTAAGTGAACCCAAGATTCTTAATATGCTTCCTTACACCCTTGTAGATTTGAATAGAAAATTATATTTGAGACTTTTGTGAAGAAAGTGCCAAAATACTGTACATTTGTGTTTTTTTTTAAACCTATTTAAGGAAGCTAAATCCATTTCTGTAGCATTTCATCACCGCACACCATTTACGCCAACTGCATCGTTGTTTTAGCGTTCTTTTGTTTCCTAATGAATCTGCAAGCATAACCTTCTTCTTTAAATACTGTAAACTCAAATTAGTAAAACCGCCGACACACAGCGGGGGCCAGAGGATGAGACCAAAAACCGTGCCCCGCACGAAGGTCTATTCATTCAAGTGAAACGAGGCCATGCCTTTTATCACAGAGCCACTGAATAAGCCTCTGCATTCCTGTATTTTAAAACAAGACTGCTGTCTTGCAACAGCTTTGGGCCACCCCAGGCACACACGCGCGCACGGGAGAGAAACATTGCACGCGCAGTCGCAAACAAAAGCATTCACGCGCAAGACTCGTGCATCCACTCCTCAAAATTATTCCCATTCCTCCCCCGTCGTGTCCAACTGTCGCGCGCAACTCCAGTCGCGGCTCGACGGCAAACATTCGAATCCTCCGCCCCGAAAGCCACGCGCGGTGTGCCGCCTGCGTAGTCTTTGCCGGGCGATCGCCCCATCCCGGCTGCCGACGGGCTCGCCGCGTCGCGGCGTAAAGCGCTCGGTACATCGCTGCCATCCGCATTTCCGCTACCCTTGGTTTATAATAAAAATGTCCATCTTGACGCCTTGTAAATGTCAGCTGTGTAGACACACACACACAAAGAAACCAATGTCACAATGCCTAGGGCGAGATCCGCTATGTTTCATGGAAACGTCTTCGTGTGATGGGGGGGAGGGGGGGGCTTGGTTTGTGCCGGTGGGCGAGCGGGCGGTGTCCACCACTCGACCACGGAGGGGATTGTGCGTCGTACGAGAGCGGTGCCGCAGGTTGGTCCCGCGCAAAGTGCGGTTGTAGTGGGCGGCCCCTCACACCAGCTCCAACACCTGAGGCCAAAGAGAGTGGGTAGGGGGGGGTAAGAAGACGGCGATGATGGGAACAAGCAACAGACGAGTGAAGTGCGATTGGCGAGCGCCTATTGAGACCGCTACGCCACGCAGTGGTGGCGACGTGGCCCGGGGGCCCCACCCCTGGCCTGCTTTTGTCTTCCCAGTGCTGATGTTTACACACCGCAACAGGCACTCATTTCAGCTCCAGTGAGCGAATCGGTTCAATGTCACTCGTCCCTCATGTTAGCCGTGGCCGGAAATCGAACCGGGGCTCCTGTGGTGTTCAGAGCACAACTGCACCACCGCTACCCAAGTAACCACACACACACACAAGAAAATCCCACCCTTCAGTTATTGTAGGGGCAAGTGTTTACAAGCACCTATTAAAGCCAACAAGACACATCAAAGGCAAATATGACCACCACAAAGATCGGCAGATTTTGTCTCCCCGATGCTGGTGTTTACGCACTACATACTTATTTAAGGCGTAGTTTGACCTAGGGGATGCCCACTACCGTTTGATACATCACTCGTCTATGACGTGAGCCGTGGCAGGAAAGTGAACCTCAATGGGCTCACAGCACAATGCACACATCACCGCACCACCATTCCCCCCATACACACACACACCCGGACGAGCGATCGCAATTGAGCAAAAAAAAAAAACAGCAGCGGGTCACTGCACATCTCATCAGCAGTAATAGGCAATGAACAAAGTTCCCCGCGGTTATACCGAGTAATGATTCCACCACTCCAACACTACCAATCTTACAAAGGTGCATGGCGCATCGCCTTCCCTTCAAAAAAGCAATTACAGTCAGTGCCACAGTGCCCTTACCTTGATGGTTCCTTGACTGTTGGCTGCTACAAGTACATTGGAGTCCTGCAGGGGCGAGATTCACTTTAAGCAAAGCGAGAGCAACATCCCAAATTCAACTTTTCCACACTAATCCCGCCACACAACGGCGATGCAACCCAACGTAAACATTTTCTTTTCTGTACAATTAACATTTAAAGGTGAAGTTTGGCAATTGCTAGCACACGTATGCATGTTGAACTTATTTCGCTCCGTACGTAGCCAGCCGTGCCACTGCTGACAAGGGGCTGAAACTAGCAGGTTGCAGGCAGCCCCCACTAGAGGATACAATATTTGGGCCGACTCTTCCACACTGACCAGATGTCTTCGAAGAGGTCGGAATACCCACAACACTTTTCCCCACCACACCCATCGTGCCGATCGTAGATCAACTGCAATTCACACCATTGTGTGGACAGCGGCAGTGGGGAAATTCAAGAAAGCTGCCACATTTCAAATTGTCACACCAGGAGATCCAATGGAACCGGTGAGCTACTCATTTACAGCGCAGCAGCAGCAACATAAACCGTCATTAAATCTTAACTCCACGGGGACAGACACGTGGGCACTGAAATCGTGCCAGGAGCAAGCCAACAAAACGCAGCGGGCAGCTCGGAGACACACAACCAGCAGGTGGGTCAATGCCACCTTGGCACATTAAACGTTCAATTACGCGAGAATCCCACCCCCCGCCCCCTCTCTGTCCTTCTCAGCAGGACCGAGATTCGCCTCCATCGCGCCCCCACGTCGCTCGTCGCACCGCGGAGCGAGGAGCCCACGCGGCTGGCACGTACCCCACCCGCCGTGCCGCCTACGTGACGTTTGGTTAATTGGGCACCCCCCTCCGCCACCCCCCCCCCGTTTGCATCGATTTCCGTCGCCCGAGAAAAGCGCCCATGACCTTAATATTAATTAATATTCCTAATCGTTAAGGTGTTGTCTTTCTCCGAGGTGGTGATGAAAGAAAAAAAAAATTCTTCTGTTACTCAATTAGAATGTACATATGGAGCTCTAAAATAAACGTTGGAGGAAATTACGACATCGTATTTGTTCTTTCCGCCTCACAAAACTGAGGTTGAAAGCCTTGTTGCGCAAGGCTCTACCCATCCGTAAAAAGGGAATATGATAACACTTAGCGAAGAACATCCGATATGAAAAAACTTTTTTTATAAAGCCACGTTGCTGCGAGGCAATTACTCTACCGAAAACTGGCCAAATTGATGAAGGATTGGCCAAAATGTGTCTCCAAATAATTGATAAAAGGCTGGCAGAATGGCGAGCTGAGTTCCCATTGTCTCATCGCGGTTTAGGGACGTACGTACGGCTTGCTGCTGCGCGTCTGGCATGAGCGCTGCTAATTTTACCGCTAATTAGATACTCCTCAAAACAAGTGGAAGTTTAAAGCGTTACATAATCCACGCGTATACAAGACATTTTGTTTGTTGGCCTTCCCCCGCACCTCCGATTAGTTCAACATACAAAACATTTCGTCCTTAACGGGTTTATTTTATATAGGCTTCGAGCCGATTAATATAATATATCGATGTGGCCAGGTCATACAAATAGGCGGGGGTGGGGGGACATACGTTCAGTGGTATGAACAAATATTTATTTTCCTGGAGGAACAAACATTCGGAGGAAGGGGGGCCTATCTTCACATTTATTTGCACCGGCCAGGTGCTTGTGGGGAGAGGAACGAGCCGGACCACGTGACCTCTCGTGACGCCCGGCCAGAGATCTCCCGGCGATTGCTGTGGGGGGTGGGCATCGGGCAGCGCCGGGCACGGCAACGCCACAGTCCGCAAGCAAGAGCCACCCCCCCCCCACCCTCACCGTACCCACCAAAATTATATCACCACCAAACCCCACTGCCTATATAACAAAGCCCCCCCCCCCCCCCCCCCAACAAACCCTCTCCCCCCACTGCCACCCCAAGCCTGAGTGAAAGCAACAGCGGCGCGATGGAAAAATCAAAGAGGGCGATTGTCAGCACGCAACCGCACCATCGCGACGGGCCACGTGCCAACTCCCGATGGATGCGTGCAGCGCAAGCGAGACCCGGATGATACGAAGATAATGGGCAAACAGCCCCGGGCAGTGTCCGTCTGTCCTTCATGGAGGAGGCCGCGGGTGTCTCTCATTCGTAGAAATTTTGGCATCGCGGGATTGCACGTACGAGAGCGAACGGGTCGATGCCGTTGTGCACGCGCCCGGAACAACGCCGGGTTGCTCGAGGAACCTGAATATAGGAAGCCGTGAGGGTTCTACGCTTGCTCTTAGAAAAATAGTAAAAGTAAAACTATTTTTTATTTTACCAGGTAAGGCCCACCGAGTTAAATAGCTCTTTTGGTTGAGTGGATTTTGTGGGCGAGTAACCTTCGGCGAGTGGATTCCACACCTTCAATTAGCACGGTTGGCTACGTACGGTACGAAAGAAGTTCAACATACATACGTACGTACATTTTGTGGGTGAGTGAGCCAGGGGCGAGGGGAATTTTGTGGCTGAGTAACTCTGGGCGAGCAAGTGAATGGATGAGCGAGCATCTGCATGTGAGGGAGTGAGCGGGTGAGCGAGCGAGTGTGAAGGGTGACGAGCAAACGGCTGAGCCTGTGGGCCAGGCTGCATGATTGCGCTCACCCCGTCCGGCAGCACCCGCCAGCAAACGGCGCTCACAAACTCGCTCCCGTCGTCCTCCTTCTTCTCCTTCTCCAGCACGCTCTTCACCATGTCAAACTTGAACGTGAGCAACATCTTGGAGAGGCCCTTGTAGTAGACGTATAGCGAGTTATTCTCACTTCCTGTGTCCGAGAGAGGGTGGAGAGAGCGGAGCGACCAGTGGCACGGTCAGAAGGGGGGTTTGGTGGAGGGCGTGACAGACCGGTGAAGTACGATCGCTTTAAAACAAGCGATGCCATCCCCCCCGCCGCCCATGTCCACCACACACGCAATGCGCAACTAACAAAACGCAAGCCAAACGTATTCCGGAAAATCATTCGTACGCATCAGTTCGCTAACGCTTTCCAGCACGCGGTATTTGTCATCGCAAGTATTTAATTGGCAATTTGTGGGCAATTTTCTAATTTGGGACATTTCAACCGCACAAGTGACCCAACTACTGCTTTCCCGAATACTTTCGGGGAAACTGTGCGACGACGCTGACATGCGAAACGGACGACGGAAAACATCGTCGTTGATACGACGGCCGCTGGGGTCACCCCCTGGGGCGCTTGCCGGGCTCCAAAGGCGCCAACCTCCGCGGCGAGCGCCTCCACCGCTCGGCCAAAAAAAAAAACGGAGGTAAATCAGGGATTGTCACGATTAAAACATGATCGCGCGCGTGTGTGTCTGTGCACACAATAAGCGGGGCGTGGGGGTGCAGGCGAGGTGGGGGGGGAGCAGCGTGCGGAGGCTGCGCTCACCGCAAGCAATGTAGTCTCCGTTGGTGGCCAGCCCCACAAAGTTCTTTTCGTTGATGTGGCCTTTGAAGGAGCGCAAGCAGTGGGGCTTATTCACACTCCACAGCTTCAGCTGGCTGTCTGTCGAGCTGCCCAAACAAAACAACGTGAATGAATGAAGCCCTTGATTTTGTAAGTAGATGCTAGCACCGGCGATGAAACGGAGCCAGTCTCGCAGGGGCGTACACAGAAGCAGCAAAAGGCCCGGCACAAGCTCAATTCATCGGCCTTTACGGTTTCTTGACTCTGCAGGTAAATTAATTTGAACAGAAAATTCTTAGCGAATCATTTTAGATTTTCTTTTACAGAAATAAAAAAACTTTTTCTTTAAGCACAACTTTCCTAACTGGCGAGCTTGCGCATGAAGGGTACGCATTCTGAGTTAATCTGGCCCCCTGCCACTTTAAACGCCCGGCGCTTCAATGGGCGCTACTCACGCAGAGACGATCTCCTCGCCGCTCACGAACTTGGCGTACGACACGGCTTTCCGGTGGCCCTTGAACACCATGACGGGCAGCTTGGTGTTGCGCAGGTCGTAATAGTGGACGCAGTGGTCTGCGGAGTGCAATCGGAGGGGTCATTTCACGCTCGCGCGAGCCCTCCCCACCTTTCAAAGACGGCAAACGAATCACCCGCTCCGATTAAGCAGGCCCAATCAACCGTGCGGTGGAAAATCACACCCAACGAGGGCTTTTGTGAAACGGTAGCCAGAAAAGAAGTGGAATAATGCCCCCAAAAGGAGGTCCATTACCGTCCCGAGGTCGTCGGCGGGTTCATCTGCTTACCATTCTCACAGTCTTAGTTCTTTATTCACCAAATTTTGTTTTCACCAATTAAATGTAAGGGTATAAAAGCTTACTACGCCCATGACAATGTCACGGAAGGTAGCAAGGACAGCTCGACACTCTTCAGCGAGTACACATTAATGCTTGTCCAAAGAAGAATAAAAAAGAAATAATCCTCCAATGATGATTTACAGTGCCCTCCTTGTTGTAAAACACAACTGCCGCCGATTTATTTGAAGCGTGTAGTCGTGTACATCGAGATCTGTCTGCATAACCTCTACGGTGATGGATTTTTAACCGCAGCGAGTACTCGGCACATAACGATTCACCGCCATTCCTCATCCCCACCGCAACACTTCAATGAATAGAGACAATTCAGGACAACAATTCGATTAAAAAATGTTCTCTTCTTTCTTATTAGCATCGTCTATCTCATGTTCTGTCTTGTTCCACATCATGAAATCAATTAGCCTAATGGTTCAAGAGGTCCCAGCGTGCATGGATTGCAAATATATTCTTAACACATGCATTTATCGCAGGTGTGGGACTCGATTTCGATTTACAAATGTGGGGAGGGGAACGAGCCGGACCGCATGATCTCTCGCGACATCTGGCCAGAGATCTCCCAACGATTGCTGTTGGGGGCGGCACTGAGCAACACCAGGCACGGCAACGCCACGGGCCGCAAGTGAGGGCCGCCCCCACACCGTACCCCAAACTGTACCACCCAAAATACCCCCACCGTACCCCCACCGTATCGCCGCTCCCCAAAACAAACGCGTGATTAGGCGAGCGAGCAGTCACAGGTAAAATGTGCGGTGCAGAGGTGAGTGGCTACCTGCACAACCGAACGCCAGGTGGTAGCGCGACGTGGGGCTGAACTTGACGCAGCAGACGTTGGCCTTTGCTTCGATGCACGCAACGGAATTGTCCAAGTGCGTGGACCACAGCTTGACTGGATGGGGGGGGGGGGATGGGTTTAGGTTAAGGAATGGAGGTATAAGGAACAGACAGGGGTCACGTGCTGCTGTTAAAGCAAAAGGAATTGAGCAGAAATGGGCGGCACACGTCATGTGAAAACCAACTGCAGAGTTGATAATGAAGGAACGTAAAAGAAGTGGAGGAAGACAGCGGACGGAAGAGACGGCGCAGGCGAGATGAAGATAAAGAGCAGCAACTGAGAAAGACCAGCAATGGAGTCCTTTGTCGATGAGCAGGAAGTTACAGGCCAGCAATAACAAAGCACTGAGGGGTTGTGGGAAGTTGGCACGGAGTGTGATTAACAGGACGCAAATTGAGTTGCAAGACCCCAGGGAAAGTGGGGTCAATTTAGGAGCATGACATCGCACACCCCTTTCGCCGCCACCACCACGAGATAAAACGCAGTTGCCAGGAAGAAAAGAGAGGTTGAGGCAAGAGATAAGAGCTTCCAGATGCCCACAACTCTCTCTGGCTTAATTATTGTCCAGGTCTGCGGAATTTCAAAAGCTAAGCGGCTTAGCCACAGGGGTTCAGCCTCATCAGCACTACGATATCTCTACAAGAGCAAGCCTGGTTATCCAAATCAAATTACGGCGAGCGGTCGGGGGGGGAACCCCAAAGCTGTGCAACCGACTTCAAAAGGAAAGAGTCTGTCCGAACAGCTGGAAACCATACTGAGAAAAATAATTACTTTTAAAGAGCCCTTGGCCCAGAAGGAACGCTGGTCATCCCTGATGACATCATCCCAACAGAGTGTGGCCTTGCCATTTTACCTTTGGCATCGTCGGACCCAGACGCTAGGATCTTTGGGTCCATCAGGTTGAAGTCTACGCTCCAACATCGCTTCTCGTGTTCCTAAGGGAGTGGACATTCCAAAAGAATACAATTTCACCATGCGATCATCACATTGCTGATCATAACAGCACTGCATATGGACAAAGACAAAGCTTCCCACCCACCCTCCAAAGGCATACAGACTGTTGGGACAAGTACCATAAGAGATTATCTACGAAGGCCGAAACTGTGCACGAGGGCGTGGTGTGGCTAGCACCATGCACAGCCACCTTTGTCTCTCTGTTACTCATGTTTAAACAAATTAAAAGCTGACCCAGAACCGGTTGAGATATGTTACTGATGATGCCCATAGCTGGGAAATCGAACTCAGGCCATTAATCCATTTGTCCAAACCTTCCAATTGTTATCCCCTGCTGCTATATCTGTTTTTTTTTCTGGGCATTCAAGTTTCCTTCCACATGCTCAACACTCCTTAAAAGAAAAATGCAAATATCTCAATGCAGAAGTGAGGTTTTCCTGGATAAATAAATAACGGTATTATTATTACTACTACTACCATAAACATTACAAACTGTGAGACTTGAAACAAACTCTGTGTCAAGTTACCCAGTGGCAAGGGCACTGACCGATAGATTACCTTCCCGGAACTCTGAAATCAACGACAAATTTAACTTGTTTTGGGTGTCCCGCAAAAGGCATCACACAAATTTTTTTTTATTTTCCCACCAATGTTTTTTTTTTCGTGGAAATGTTTCTTCTTTTCATGACGGCATCGCGTCATGCAACAAGGTGCCCATTTACATCTGTCCCAGAGCAATGATGCAACCCACCACGTGTTCGACAAAGGCCCAGGGAAGCGGATGTTACAGAGCTACCTCTGAAATCCCTTCAGGTGACCCTCTAATCCACACAAAGAAAAAGGAGCAACACTTCCCCAACTCGCTCTGCCACCGAGAGAGTAATGTTCGACACGCAGCAAGTCAAACCGATGTTGACTTCTCAAGAGCTGGAATTTAGCCAAATTAGTTTCAGGACCAACTTTAATGTGACTGTTTTTTTGTGTGCAGTCGCTGGTGACCAGGTTGAGACTATCAACTTGCTACGCTTGAATGCCCAGTTTTAATCACAGGTGGCTAAAACCTGGATTTGAACCCCAGGATCTCAGCGATGCCAGCCCAGCGCTCTGACCCAAGCCATTGCCAATGTTTAAAAGAGCGACGCTCCACACCTGGAAAACCTTTGTCCTCTGTCCCGTGAAGCCATCCCAGAGGATCACGGTTCCCTCGTAGTCACTGCTGGCCAGGATGCCCTTGTGGTAATTGCTCCAGCTGATGCAGCTGCAGCACCGGGCAGGGAAGCAATGTTTAATAAAAAGTAAGGAAACAAATTAATAATCAACAAGTTTTTTTTTTCACAAATGTACATCAGTTGATACAGCTATCTTGTCAGTACACTGTTGGATGAAGTCCTCCCCCCCCATGCCGTATCGATCTCACCGGTCAATGCGGGTTAAAGGGGCGCTTTTTGCCAGGACCGTTTCAGAGGCAGTTTAATCTGGATACAAGCACACACCCCTTGGGGGTAAGGCTGTGTGTGCCTAGGTGCCCTGAGACATTAGCGGAAGGCGCCTTACATATAAATGTAAATTATTATAATATCCGAAGTAGTATGCTTGTAATAAAAGGTTGCCTCCACTTTCCCCCTCACCACTCTGTTACGTCAGCATGCGTTGCTTATACGAGAACTACCCTGGTGATGATGACGACCGTAAAAAGCAGGGAGTCCCGCCGATCGTAGTGCCCCTGTGGATCGGTGTCAAGGCGTAGGCAGCGTGGGTGGACTGGCGGTGGATTGCGGAGTGGTGAAAGCGCACCTGATCTTAGAGTTGCAGGTCATCTCGATCACGGGGTAGTGAATGTCCACCGCATCTCGGATCACCGTGCCGTACTCAAACACCTTGATCTTCTTGGTCACTCCAGCGATGGCGAAGTAATCGCAGTCCCGATCAAACTCGATACTGTCGCGTTAAAAGGCATCGTCATTATTATTAATACTTAAAAGTTAGGGGGGAAAAAATCGTGCGCACACACGGATTATGTAACGCCAACCGAAGTACGTTTGCCTTCGGAGGTAAATGTGCTTCACCTTCGATGAGCACGGTTCTCTACGTACGGTGCATAAAAGGTTATACAAAATACAGATATACAATTAGCAGTATGGAAGCTGACAGATAACTGTCAGGGCAAAAATGCATTTGTATACAGGTAGTCCCCGACTTACGATGGTCCGACTTACGATATTTCGATCTTACGATGGCGATATGACAAAATTGTAAAATATTTTACATTTCACGCGGCAGGCAAACGCAGCAGCGTACGAGGTACGATACTGTACGTTGGGACACTGCCGGGATGTACTGTACGCATATAGTTTATACAGTACGCTGCTGTAAATTGCTCTGTTTTGCTAAATTATCACCATTCTTTAAGACTCCTGGGTAGGCTAGGCCATTTTCGACTTACGATATTTTAGACTTACGATGGGGTCGTCGTAACGCATCTCCATCTTAAGTCGGGGACTACCTGTATTTACAAGAAGTAATTTCTTCCTCTTTGCACTGCCGAGCTTTCCGGAGACAACTGGGAAGCAGAACCACAGCTCTGACATTTCCCTTGTCGGGCCGAGTCAACGTGCCGACTTTAACACAAATGAGATGCCATGAACGCGTGACGGAGCGTGGCAAAAACAGAAGCCGCGTCCCCGCCATCAGGTGCCACTTGGAACCAACCATTGTTCTCCTTCACGTAACTTTCAGGCTTCTGAATTAGGTGTTCAAGCGTTTCTCAATTGTGCTTGTGTATCTTAGAGGTCTTGTGCATTAGGTTTCATCCCAAACTCGCACTTAGCCTCGCTTTGTCAACACAGCATTTGCGATACGACCGTGGAATAAGTGCACTATCACAAAGCACACGGCCCGAGTCCATTTATAACTCTTTGGAAAATAAAAAAGAGTCTCCCCCTCTGTCTGTGCACGTCCGCGACTACAAACTCCGAACAATGGACCCGCTTAACCTCACAAGGCCCTAATAAACGTTTGCATAAAGTCGGCGGGTGGCAGCATCAATTCACCAACTCAGACAAAACAACTGAATTGCTAAATCACTTACAACCGAGTCTATAATAGTTGCCCTTCAAAGGCCAGTTTGAGAGCTCAATTAAGTTCTTTGAACCAATGTCTTTCCAGACATCAGAGACGATTTTAAGGGCAATCAATGCAGCATTTAGCAAGACATTAAACGGTCTCACTGAATGTCATCAATCTACATACTAATGACAAGTTTATGTTGTTAATATTTCTCGACAAACTTTGAATATCAGGGGTGTAATGGTTAATCCCCCCTGCCCCCATACAGATTTGATGAATAATCCCAATGCCATTCAAAACCAGAATTTTTGTTTCACAAAGTGTCAAATGTAATAAACACTAGTGGCTGGGGGCGGCATTACATACAACGCACAAATCTAAACCCCCTGGCTCCGACGCAAGTCGTTCAATGCATGCATCACGAGCTCAAGAATCAACATTAAATCGGTGCATCATTACACACCAGTACTAATTTGCCGTAATTACAAGTTCCATTTTGTTAACACATAGTTAAGAGTTACATATGTCTGTTACACATCAAATTGCAACAAAATGGCACTCTTCAAAGTCCTGAACTACAAGGTTAAGATATTCCTGAATATAGAGAAGAAAAACCATTTGGTCAGGGGGGGGGGGGGGGGGGGGGGGCGAGACAGAGGGACATCATTAGGAACCACATTCATGGAGATGATCCAAATATAGGATCACAAAGCTTGGGCAATTGTTGCCGCCCATTCAGGCTGCCTTCCCTGCTTGTGCTTTCCCACACCTCCGAATTATTCTCTCTCTCTACGGGTAAAATGTAAATTGGGGAGACTTTATAAAATGTCGGAATTCTTCTCCTTCTTATGATTATAAAGTACGGGGGGACGCGAGGAGACCGGTCACCTGGACACGATGCTGGAGCCATTGTAGATGTCGCTGGCGTAGGAAAGCGTGGCGAGCGGCCGCACCGAGCTGTAGCGCGTGAACTTTGCCAGGCAGTCCTGGAACTCCTCCAGCTGTCCGCACTTGTTCTCATCTGAGCCCCGACGGCCACGCAGGCACACACACACACGGAATAGGGTTGAACGATTCAGTCCCCGCCAATTCACCCTCGTCACTTGCTCGCTGGTATTCACAGCTGCCTCCTTGCGACTCTTCAATTGCTACGACCAGAGTTACTGTACAACGTGAACTTCACTCGTTGATTCCTCCGCCCACACCGAGGACTTGGTCCACCAGACTGTTTTGTGTCACCCATACTGTGTTCAACCACCACAATGCAGGTCACAAAACTTCTCCATAAGAGATTTTTGGGTTAGATTGTGATATTGGTCGCGAAAGCCTACGTGGTAAACTCGCACATCTTATGTTTCTCTCCTCGCACTGCTCGACTTTAAAATTCCCTCCAAACGTCTCTTTCCCAAGCTCTTGCTCAACTCCAGACAAGTGCTAACTTTATTACAACTCCGATAATGCGTCGGTTGCTAGTTGCTTGACGTGTTGAGTCTTAGACCTGTGAATCACTGCCACCAGCACAACAAACGCGAATGCGTGGGTCTTCTCGACCACGCTGTAAGACCTCCATGATGTATTTTTGCATTGTATCTAACCCCAATGATTACCCACCTCCGATTAGAACGTTTGGTTATGTACGGTGAAATAGAAATTTTATATACATGCATACATAGTCTGTGACATGTCCATCTGAAATAATAAAACTGTCCTGAAAAGTCTGCGCAAGTCAAGACAAATCCAGAGTCCGCCTGCTGATGCTGCTGCTGCTGCTGCCAGACACTGGTCCAAAAGGCTCATGAGATTATGGAGCTAAATAAAATTATTTCACTCGGTCAAACGAATCCTTGTCTTGATTTTTGTATTCTCCACAAACGGCCACTTTCTCGGAATAAGCCGCGCAAGTTTAGCGCAAGGCAACGTTAAGCCTCACTGGCGTCATTTTACACCGTGGTCTGCAGTTCCCCAATGGGCTTACGAACCGTGTTGATCAGCAGGCACTGCTGTGGTAACGCAGTCATTTCAGACTGGCTCAAGAGCAGAGCCCTCTGCTGGCGACTGGATGATATCACACCAGGCACGGTTCAGACCCACTGCGGCAGAGGTCGCAAACGGGTTTTGATTCCTTACCCGTACCCGGCCGCACCAGGGTACCCGTTCCCTACCCGTACCCTACCCGAAATGAGTGACAAACGGTTACTCAACCAGTGCCTCACGGTCTACCCGTACCCGTACCCGGCCGCACCAGGGTCGCAAACGGCACCCGTACCCGGCCGGGTACGGGTAGCCGGGTATCGGGTAGGGTACGGGTATCGGGTAGGGTACGGGTATCGGGTACCCGCTTGCGACCTCTGCACTGCGGTAAGTCATCGCTTAATGCGCTGTGTTCACACAAACGCGTTTTTGCTTTAAATGCAGTTATTCCATTAAGGAAGACTTTTTGCGTAACGTACACCGTTGAAAAGGGGAACGCGCCCGTTATAACGTGGAATGCACACCATTATCACGCAGTTTTTGAGAGATCCACAATGAACGACTTTCTCGAGCTGCGTGGTCGAGTGGTACAATACAGTACGCGAAATAATACAAACACGTGGCGGCGTACCGCAAGTTATTTGTCCCGCCATCTGTGTGTGCGTACATTGTATCTCGCCAAACTTTATCGTTACATTCTTTACGGGGATTTATTTTTTAAAGGAACGCATCTACCGCGTTAAAGGAGGACTTGCTGTTCTATAGCACCGTTTCGTTTGTTGTCCTTCCCCCGCACCTCCGATTAACACGCTACGTACAGTGCGTAAGAAGTTCAACATACATAATATACGCTACGGGTGCACGGCGTTGGCCGGCTGCCACGGAGGGAATGTACCGACCCGAGGGCGACGACAGGCGGCAGCTGAAGTAGCACTGCTCCAGGTCGTCGAAATGTGCCGACAGCTTCTTCCTCCTTGCTGCCATCGAGTTGTTCCCGTGGCACGGTAACCGCTTTGCCTGCAAGCCAGCATGGAGGTGGGGGGGGGGGAGTCGTCCTTGTTGGGTTTTTACCGTTCTCCAATTGCCGATAAACAAAATTGCCAGCAATAGTCCCGATCTTGTCAGATCTTACAAACCAAGTAGAATAGTTCTTGGATGGGAGACCGCCATGCATAACGGGTGTTATAGGCCACGGATCTACGTGTAGGACAGCGCAGGGCCACCCACACGGAAAAGGGGGGTGTGGCCAGCACCATGCACGGTTGCCTTTGTCTCCCCAGTGCCCATGGTTACACACCGCAACAGGTACTAATTTGAGACTGAGTCGACCTAGGGGAGGGGACCAATAGTGTTGGCCGTGAGCGGGAATCGAACTCTGGTAGCGGGGTTTGTAGCGCAGGGCGCTAACCACTACGCTACGCCGTACGCCTATTCTCCCACAATCCTTGCCTTCAACCTGCACTGTGGTCAAAAAACCTCCACGACGTATGGCGGGGGGGGGGGGGGGGGAGGCTTTTACTGCTCGTAAACATGACAAAATGAGCCGATAGAGCCGTACATTACATATTACGACATTACAATGAAGCTCGGATGCCAGGTAAATGTCGTGCGCGTAGGAGACGCGAGCATGCCGGCTCACCTGAGCGCTGTCCGTAAACGCAGGGAAGGGGTAATCCGAGTCGACCAAACTGCTGGAAAAAAACCACGCAAGCAACGTTGCAACAATGTCAGAAGTCCGCCTGCATCAACTAAGAGAAAACAGCGTCTATTTCCCAGCGCGGGGTTTCGTACTCTCAGGTTCTCACGACCACACGGTGGGGGCTATTCCTCGTTCCGCAATGACCATATTATCCGGATAATAAGGTGCACTTTTTTCCATGTAATTTAAAAGGAATCGGGGCGGGTGCGTCTTATTATCCGGAGAATGCGCCGTCTTTCAGAAGATTTAAATTTATTTGTTAAACCCGTTGTTCAGGATAACCTTCCCCAAGACATATTTGCACAATTTAAAGCAGCGCGTTTATAAATCATCCTCTGGAAGACGTGTTTTCATATCGTTGTCGAGAACCACACTGCGAAAGACAACTCTCTTCCCCATTTTCCAGCGGCGCATTTTAAACCATCTTTTGGACTTTCCAAAGAAATCGCATTCTCCCAATTCTAAAACACACCAAGGGCCACAGTTCACCAAAGCCATGGTGGTTGTTCACCTGGTGGATGGGGTCTCCAGCAACTGGGGCACTTGGGGCACCAAGGCTTCGTGGTGTTTCTGCATCAGCTCCTAGATGGCACATTATGGTGGGGGATTAAATTGTGGGGCAAAGTATCCTGGGAAAAAAAACTTGCCAATATATGTGATTTTACATATAAGCCACACCGACATCATTGGAACACTTTACAAGCAATGTCTCGGTTTGTAACGCTTTACAACCAAGGTGAAAATAATTTATGCAATCGCTCTATCCGCCTGTAACAGGGAAGGCACTCGAACCACCCTGAAGATGATCCAATATGAACGATGCTATGACGTAAGTCAAGACATCAGACATGCACATTAATATTAATAAAGTAGCACGAGGAAAGAAAGGCAATAAAAAGCTAAAAAAAATGTAAACGAAAAAAATGGTCACTACACATTTACCACAACTGAATAAATTCTCACCCGTCCTCAAAAACCTACGTGTTAAATGAAAATAAATTAACTTAACACAATGCACAAATAATGCACATCTCACAAAAACTCTTAAATAGCTGTTAAAAACCCTGCCTTGAAAGGAATAATATATAAGCAAATGCTTTGGACAACGGCCCACCCTTCTTAATCGTCGAGACCAATGCAGAGAATCCCACTGCCCAAAATGTATCCTATTATATAACCCACTTCGTTGAGCTATCATTTGTGGCCAAGGTGGCTTTCGAAAAAGAGCTATATAGCTCAGTGGGCCTTACCTGGTAAAATAAAAAATGTACTTTAGTATCGCGAGGCTGGGGCTCTCGTGCTCATTTACACACGAGCGTGGAACCGCTTGCGCGCAGGGCCTATTTGCAATGGGTGACCGCGCGCCGACGGCCGAGGTAGTCTCGCACCTCCACGTGCCGCATATCGCCGTGCAGGACGCTCAGCTCCTTCGTCAGCTGATCCAGTTGCTGCGGAGAGGGAGAGAGAAAAATTAACCCGTAAAAAACTAAGTTTTTCACTATAAATCCTTTATATGCGTGACGGCTAGAGTCCTCTCGTCTTCTGGCTTGAGATGGCTGCCACCTATGGGTCAGATGATTGCCTGACACCATTAAGCAATTGGTAATCAAATATCATTTTTTTTTCCTAAAGAATGTAAAATTTTGGAAATTTTTTTTCACGAAAATGAATTGTCACGCACAACGAGTCTGTGTGGAAAATGTCAGCTCGATTGGATCACGGGAAGTGGGTTAAAAAACGACCGAAAGATTTGCACAGTCGTAAGCGCGCAAGCAAGCAAGCGAACTTAATATAAAGTATTTTAAAAATACCAATCGGCCTTGGGCTGCATCACACAAAAACGGTTTGCTTGTCGGCACCGGTAACCACAATTTTATTTGTGCAGAAAACATAATGATAAATACTTTGCAGTTGCTGTTATATTGTAATAGATGTCAATCACGCATTTATTTCACGATCAACTTTAAAACAATACAGTGAGCGAATATCTACAACACGGAAATGCAAATACAATCGGGACTCTATTCTGTGCCTCCACAAACCAAGATTATTTCATCTATCAGCCGCCTGGCTTTCCAGGCTAATATTATTCAGCAGCATTTGTTGAAGCGCTCAAAGACAAACTGCCTCTCATCAGCAGAGTCAGGCTTGTTAAACAAATGCCCGAAGGATTACCAGGGGACAATATAAATGTGGAGTGACCTACGACGTCACTACTGTGTTGGCTCAGTATGGGTACTGTAGGCGGGTGTCACGGAGGCCATGTCAGGCCGTGACACTCTCCGTGAACCCAACAGGACACGTGACCAGACAAAGGGGGGCGAGGGGCCCCAGGGGGAAGCTTGGAGGTCACGTGGTTGGGGGCCCGGACCTTCCCGAAGGGTCGAGAAGGGGGGCGTGGCCTGGGGTGGAGCCGGCCACGCCACGGGAATTATAAACGGGGGGTGTGAACAGAGCTGGGCTGTTCAATCCCGGCATTAAGACGTCATCAGCAGAACCTCGAGTCTCCCATCGTCGTTAGTGACCAGGCAGCCCGTCACCTGTCCTGGTGACGCTGTGTAGTACTCCGAGTGTTAGTGAGGTTAGGAACGGTGGTCACCACCCTGTATATAATGTTCACGTTGGTTGTTATGCATTAATAAATAATGTTGCCTCCAAGTTGAGTGTGCGCCTCAATTGAACCCACTACAAATGTAAATGGTGGTAGTCAATGAGAACATCTCTGATGACCACAAGGTGAGGGGGGGGAACAGTCTCGAAACTATAAATGCAAAAACATTTTTAAAAGTACGGTTGGTAGTACAGCACAAGTAAAAAAATGTACCTCCATTATTAACACTGCCTTTGACCAAAGCATTTTTAATGCATCAAATGTTATCGAGATCTTAGAAGCTAAGCAGGATGAATCTTGCTAAATATGCATATCAGAATCAGAATATTAGTTTACACTGGAGGAACCCGATGAGCTATTAAGCTCTTTTTCACAGCTGTCCACTAGGGGCGGGTGAAAATGTTACAACAAAGAACACGATAGGAGTGTACAGTAGAGGCTTGGTGCTGCAAGGCTGTCGGTACAAAAATTAATTATTGAACCCACCGCGATCAGTTCCTAAGCTTTTATTCCAGGATCGCAATAAAAAACGCTTCAGAGGAAATACACATTCCATTAACTGTGTTTGTGCGAGATGCCAATATGCCACGCAGTGTGCGGAGCTTGTGATGTGGAACAGCGAGATGAGACAACGCACCCCCTGCTTGTTGCGGTGAGCCTGCTGCAGGAATTCAATCAGCAACTGGTGTTGTGCCACTGTCGACTCCTGGAAAAGTAAAAAAAACACAAAACACATGACAAGGTCAAATAAAATTCTTTGCATCTTCACTTAAGACGTAGATGTTGTAAAATAATGTAGGGTCTCGATTTAAAGCTTTCGTGACTGCAGGGATTCATCTTCTTGTTTCTTTCGGTAGAGTCACGTGACTTTACCGAAAGAACCAAGAAGATAATGTAGGGTCCTTTGTTAATACACTAATGAATAAAGGCTTCACCACGCTGTGCCGGTCACGGGGGTTGTTTGACCATCTTTCATCATGCTGCGTCAGTGTGGGTTGCCGAAGGTATGGAGCCCAGATACGGTTCAAATATCACTCACCGCTGATGTTTTCCTGGATTTTATGTTTGCGCATAGTCACACAGTCACTTTAAGATGTTTTCTTGTTCATGTTTTTGTCTTTTGTTTGTTGCGGTTGCACCCGATTCAAGAGCCGAATGGCTCACAGGGCTATACCAAATAAATGAAACTGAAAAACTGAAACGGACTGGGAACGAAACACAGGCTTGCTGGGTTCATAGCGCACAATGATGTCTCTCTTAGGCGTAGATGAGACCTCTTAATTACACTCGCAGGCACAATGGCAGTACCTTTGGTTGCTGCTCAACTCTATCGCAATGTGATAAAAAAAAATATTTATCCATTGCAGGACTAAACAGTGAAGATTGCAACACAGGGTCCTTATATCATGGGGATTTGCGGCATCTTCCAGCCATTCATGCCCACCACTGTTTGTAGAGCATCTTTAGATGTGGTCACACACAGGTGCTTTATAAATCCAAATTGGCTTGTACCAAACTTTCCGCCGTTATGTAATCATGCATACGCCCAGCAAGTAACTACAACAACATTCGATTTCAAAGGCAATTTCAGGATCAAGATTGTGCAAAGCGCTTAACAATTCACGTGTAATGCACAGTTAATACAAAACACAACAAATCGAGACACTAAAATCAACTAAATGCAACACAGACTACTGCCATCAAGTTTAATGTTTTGAATAGTCGATTCCAACAATGTTTTGGAGGCACGGTTTAAATGACTGCCGAGAATTGGTCAGTGCTTACTTAGGGTGGGAGAAAATTCCATACATTCCATCACCCTTCGTACACATCGGGTGCTAAGCAGGGACTGGAGCCTGCTTGCACTACAACACGGTGTGCGATGACTTTTATTCGATGCGTACAGTCAAGCGGTGCTATATGGGTGCGTGCAATCGCACGCTGCGTTTACACGTGCGCACGGGGAACCGTTGCTCCTTGCCGCAAGCAACTTACGTCAGCGTGCGGCGACGGGGATGCAAAACAAGCAAATTGCCCTGTGAGCGGAAGCTCGTGGCAGAAGCTGTGGCCGCACTTGCGAACACCTCTGCGGAACAGAACTATACCGGCGCCCCATCGCTGCAAAATATCGCAGCGATGTCGCACCACCTGACAACACCCGACCTCTCCGGCACCACATTCCTCCTGACGCCACCATCACAAATGCCACCGTGCCACATTCCGGCGGCCGACGGTGGCCAAACCTGTGCAAACGCCACCGCATTCCTCCAGGGGCCAACTCACCGCTTCCAGCTGCATCTTCTTCTGCGTGAGCAGCTCCAGCATGCGGTTGACGTCGGCCAGCTCCAAGCCATCTTGGTCCAGCGCCAGCAACTCCTGGATAGTATGCCAGTGCTGGCCGCTCTGTGAGGAAGAGGGGGGGTGGGGGGGTGGGGCAGGGTGGAAGGGTCACACAACACGGGGATCAAGAGACATGGCCGGTCACCTTTGTGAAGTGCGAAAAGCACTGCCGGGAGCCTTCTCATTATTTAAGCAAAGTTCATTGCGTGTCCACGTCGAGGCAGGTGCAGCTATCGACGACACAGACAGACCGTAGCACACGGGTGCGTCTTCGGTCAGCAAACTCCAACCATGAACCACGTAGAGGAACTATTTCAAAACTGTTTTTACTTTACCAGGTAAGGTCCACTGAGCTATATAACTGTTTTTCAGTAGCGATCTGGCCACAAATGGCTCGTGTGGAAATTTATAAAAGCCAAATACTCGTAAAGTATGCGAACCACTGCTTGCCACGTCGATCATTCGCTGTGGGATTCGGATATTCACAAGGCGACTTCTACACACAGCAACCCTGAGCCCGCGACTGCAAACTAAACCACTTGTCAGGACCCTCCTGGAAAAGATGTGTAACTCGGTCAAGCTTTCATGGATAAGAAAGTGCAATAACAATAAAATAACTGTCTAGGACAAAGGGTTGCACTTATTCTGTGAATGTTACGATCAGATTAGTTGTCCAAGGACATCCTGCCCATTGCACAATCAGAATAAAACTTGGGGATATTTTAAAGTAAAGATAATGCAACAAAATGCGCCAGTTATGTTTTCCCTGCACATCTCCAACCGAGGCACGTGGGACACTTACCGGTTGTTCCATCTTCATTCTCTTCTCCTCAATCCGCTGACGCTGCTTCAGGATCAGCTCATTCACTGCGAACAAACGCGTATGGGGAAAAAAGCTGTTAAATAAACAATAATGCGAGCATCAATCATTGAAGGCCTGTGTTGCATTGTGGTGCAACAAATAAATGCAAAAAATGCAGGTTGATGGAAAGTAAGTTAAAACAACTCACAGAGGAAATTGGGAAATATCTGGTTTGGATTCTCAATGACGTAATTGCACTTTGGGCAACGATTGTTCTCCTCCAGACTCCGACGGATGCATTTGCAACTGAAACAGACAAAATGCAACGGCGAGTAATTGCCAATCATCATCGTTATTAGCATTATTGGAAAATTTACCAATAACCGAATATTGTCACGCATTCATCAGACGGTAGAAAAAAATGGAATACAAGAACAAACCACTTCAGCATCGTGTTGCGTTAGCTCTAACTGGGCGAGACTCTGGCACAAAAGCCAAATTAAAGGGCTGCGTGCCTTCATTCGGCTTGAACAAAAAAAAATTCCAGACAATTATCGGATGAGCGAAAACAAACCGTGCCACACCCCTCGAAGCCAGCGCAACCGCAATTGTTGCCAGGCAACACGGGAAGGAGCGTGGGAAGCAGTGGTTAGGCAACTATGCGATGAACCCAGCAGCCCAACTTCGATTCTTGGCCACAGCTAACAGTGGCACGTCATATCCAAACCGGTCCTGGGACCACAGAACTCACTTCAATAAGCACTCTGACCAGCGTAGCAATGGGCAGTCAAACAACCCTCAACCCCGACAACACATGGCGAGGCCTCCATCCAGCAGTGAATTGAAAAGGGCTGCGAGTTCGTTACTTTTAATAGGAGGTTTCCTGCAAACCATATCTGCTTTCTCTGACAAAACTGGAAAAAATACAACGTCGGGCATTGGAGTCACCGAATACTGGGCTCTTTTAAAAATGGGAGTAAAAAAAAACATCTGGCTTCGATGCGTATGGCTTACGTATTCAATTACCTATGATGTAGCCTGCAAGAATGCCACAGCTGTTAATTCATTAACACAAAATTACAATTTTAAAAAGTGGCCATTATTACGATCACGCGAATGCTAAGTGTTTAAAGGTGCCTGCCAGCAAACCAAGAAAAGTTCAATATTAAATAACAATGCACCAAGGAATCATGATACATCATGATACATTCCTCTTGAAATGTAGAGAACAACTACATTGTTTCCACACATGTATATATTCTATATATGCCCACTGGCTTTCCAGACGACATGTTCAACCGACTATGGACCAGTTTACACCTTCAAGGTCTCATCAGCAGTTCGGGCTTTCTAGACAAACGCTGCTGTGGTTGCAATATATTATTGGCAAATGCACTCCATCCAAATTATGGGGTCCATTCCAAATAAAATGAGTGTGTGTGTGGACTACTGCTCAGCAAGAAGTACTTTGAAAAGAAAGAGTTAATGGGCACAATTTCAGCAAAAGCATTTTAGGACTCAGACTTGGCTATAAACATAGTAATAAAACACCTGGGGTAGCTCCTTATTAACAGAACGATTGGCTTCATCTTAGAATACACTGATAACACTGCATTTTCGTAAACAACTCACAAAGGTGTTTGCAAGGCTTGATGAATCATTAATCACATTGAAAATTGTGAGCGCTCTATTTTGCAGTGCCAATTGTCGGCAACATCACTTCTCACAACTTTATTACGCAGCCTCTCCTTAAGATCCAATATTTCCTATCAAACGCTTACATTTGTAAGCACGTAAATAAATCTCACTGTGGGGACTATATTACTCGGGTTTATATTTTTCAAAATTATGTTGATGACAATGTAAAATACACCATCTGATATACATATCGATGATTTTTCTCCTCCCGATTGTATTCCCCTTGCTCTATCTGCATCATGTTATGAGATGACAAATTAAATTTGGACCTCCGTTTAGAGAATGGCAGTGAAAGGGGATAAGATGGAATGACTTCTGAAATCACTTTAATCAGCCTCTTTATCCATACTAGGGGCACAACATATTTATATCATATTCTTTGGGTCTTTCAGTAAAGCAAAGTAGATAGAAAAATAATCAAAATAATAACAATATCACGACGTTTCGATCGCAACACAAGCAATCGTCTTCAACATATTTATGCAACATGTCAATCAAACTTGTGCTTTAAATTCTCTTTGCTGAAATGAGCATAATTTATCCATAAGAGGTTTTTGGATTAGATCGCGTAAATATATGAATGTGTCGTTAAAACCTGCCACCACCCGACACAGCCAACTAGTAACGGTGTCACATACATAACATGCCAATTCGTCACTAGTACAGCACACCGGTGTGTTGCAGAGCCAAGCCACAACATTTACAATCTGAGTACGACGTTTTGCCAGTAATTAAAACCAGCTTCATCAGGCGACAGCCAGATTTGTAGAAGTCCACCTGTTTCGTTCCTTATATAGAGGCGACGATGTGGTGACCACGCTTCTGTGCTCTTGCGCAACGTGGGGGGGGGGGATTACCGAGGCAACGCACATTATGCATGTGCATTATGCAGGCCCTTTGAACTTGTCCTTCCTGTCTATTATGTTTATTAAAATAGCCCTACCAACGGTAATCCCTATTGAAGTACGCTGCCCTTTGTAGGCATGCATTTAAATAATGTATTATTTGACGATTCGCTTCCACGCAGCACTAAGGCGGTAGCTATCCGGTTAAAGTTATTGATTTCTGTTCAAATTCGATAGGTTATCTAATTAGTCTTGGCCAGTAGTAGCTAGTTTTGCACAATATTTCAATATTATCAAAACCGATTGAGTGTCCTTGTTGGCACGCGTGTTCTGCTACTACTGACAGTTGTATTTGGGATAATTTAATATTTCTCTGATGTTCTTTTAGTCTCGTGCTGATCATTCGTCCTGTTTGCCCAACATAACATTTACCACACGTGCAGTTCATCCTGTACACACCTTCTGTTGATAGCTTCGGTAATACATCTTTTGTACCAGATATTAATTTCTGTATTTTATGTACCGTGCCAAATCTGACTCGGATGTTTGTTTTTCCAAACATCTGGCCAGTTTATCAGTTACTCCCGCAATGTACGGTATTTTAATCGTTTTAATTACTTGGGCAGTTTCAATAGCAAGAGCATTGAAAAAGATGCATTACCGAAGCTATCAACAGAAGGTGTACAGGATTAACTGCACGTGGTAAATGTTATGTTGGGCAAACAGGACGAATGATCAGCACGAGACTAAAATAACATCAGAGAAATATTAAATTATCCCAAATACAACTGTCAGCAGTAGCAGAACACGCGTGCCAACAAGGACACTCAATTGATTTTGATAATATTGAAGCATTGTGCCAAACGAGCTACTACTGGCCAAGACTAATTAGAAAATCTATCGAAATTGAAAGAAATTTAAATAACTTTAACCGTTCGGATAGCTACCGCCTTAGTGCTGCGTGGAAGCGAATCATCAAATAACACATTATTTAAATGCATGCCTACAAAGGGCAGCGTACTTCAATAGGGATTACCTTTGGTAATAAACACAATAGACAGGAAGGTCAAGTTCAAAGGGCCTGCATAATGCGCATGCATAATGTACGTTGCCTCAGTAAACCCCCCCCCCCCCCACATTGTGCAAGAGCGGAAAAGCGTGGTCACCACATCTTCGCCTCTATATAAGGAACGAAACGGTAAGACTTCTCCACAAATCTGTCTGTCGCCTGATGAAGCTAGTTGTAATTACTGGCGAAACGTCATACTCAAGATTGTAAATGTTGTGGCTTTGCTCTCCAACACACCGGTGTGCTGTACTAGTGACAAATTGGCATGTTCTGTTTACGCGGCAGCCCTTATTAGGTTGGCTGTGTCGGGTGGTGGCGGGTTTTAGCGACACATTTATATATTTACGCGATCTAACCCAAAAACCAATGGATGATATTTGTCGCGAAAGCCTACGTGTTAAGCATAATTTAGTTAAAAAACTAATTTAATATGAAGGATTGATATAGTGCCGTCACTGACAATCAGGATTTGACCATTAAAAACCATGGATGCATGGCCAGTTACAAACCCAGGATATCTCAGCAGTGATGGCTTAGAACTCTGACCCGACCTGAGCTACCCGAGCCACCCAGCCATTACTATCCTCGACAGTCCTAAGAATACAAATACAAAGATCCCCTATTTAGCCTTAAAGGGCTGTTGGGGCAAGTGTTGTTAGCAAGCACATATGAAGGCCGGTACTGTTGCACATGAGGGGGTGGGTGGCCCAGGTCTGGTTCAAATAATCATCACGGGCATTAGCCACGAGCGTGAAACGAACTCTGGTCACCTGGTTCATAGCTCAGTACGCCAACCACTACACTACCGCATCCCACACAGACCATGCATAGGGTACTAAGTATGTATGAGGTGCCGAAATGTAATATAACATTGCGCGATGCCATTTCTTTTCTTACAAATACAACTATCCAGTGCCACGAGGTGCATTACACAATATCCTTTATATATCAACATACATGTACGACCACTGAAGCAATCACTGCTGCCTGTCGCATACGATTTAATCTCAAGCGTGCAGCTCGAGGGAGTGAACACAAGCAATTCTCCTCCGAGCAGAAGCACATACCAGAAGCTGTGGCCACACTTGGTAATGTACGCCTCTTCTATCATGTCGAAACAGATGGGGCTGAAAATGCAACAGCACAAGGGAGACAAACAGACATTGCCAACAAAGTAAGAGTTTCCAACACAGCCCTTGCATCACAATGTCATGGGAATTTTAGCTCTCCATGCTGATGTACATTTGTTGATGGTAGGTTTTTACCCTTTTAACTGGTACAAAACTGACACCTTTATTCAAGGCATCATGTTTGCAATGACCACAACACAAGTAGTCAATAAAGCAAACAAAAAGAAGCAACTCTGATAAGGATAATAATATGCACTGTCCTTGAAGTTGATTGGCCCACACCCGAGACGGCTTTCTTTAGAGCCTAGTCCCCATTGGTGTAGGGCCAGATGACACTAGAAGGCGTACAACTCAAAAACAGTGCAATATCAGAGTATTGAGAGTTCGGGGTAAACATTTACACTATGAGATCTCATTTACCAGTGGCAAAATATAATGGTAGGTTTTTACCCTTTTAACTGGTTGCTTCTTTTTGTTTGCTTTATTGACTACTTGTGTTGTGGTCATTGCAAACATGATGCCTTGAATAAAGGTGTCAGTTTTGTACCAGTTAAAAGGGTAAAAACCTACCATTATATTTTGCCACTAATAAAAGAGATCTCATAGTGTAAATGTTTACCCCGAACTCTCAATACTCTGATATTGCACTGTTTTTGAGTTGTACGCCTTCTGGTGTCATCTGGCCCTACACCAATGGGGACTAGGCTCTAAAGAAAGCCGTCTCGGGTGTGGGCCAATCAACTTCAAGGACAGTGCATATTATTATCCTTATCAGAGTTGCTTCTTTTTGTTTGCTTTATTGACTACTTGTGTTGTGGTCATTGCAAACATGATGCCTTGAATAAAGGTGTCAGTTTTGTACCAGTTAAAAGGGTAAAAACCTACCATTATATTTTGCCACTGGTAAAAGAGATCTCATAGTGTACATTTGTTGATATAACTGACGCCACATCTGGCAACATCAATCATTACATGTCGTTTGCTGCCATTCATTTAAAGTAATTCCCTGCCTTCATCCATAACGCTTTAAGAAAATATGTTTGGATTAGTATGAAAATAATGGAACCACATCTCAATATCAACGCACTACTCTTCTTATTCAGGTGATCCAGCTACTTGAGTTTTTTCCAGGCCAACTCTTGGCTAACAATCAATCCATAGAAATCTTACAGCCCAACCAGCCTTCATAGATGCTCCCAAACAGCACTTTCCCCAACAAACTAAAAAGGGCTATGGTGGGAGACATCTTGTTTTGTGTACGTGTGCACATACACATAAACAAATATCCCCTGTACAGCCAGTACAGACTGTTGGGCAAGTGCTGTTTGCGAGCACCTATGAAGGCCGGCACGGCACACGAGGGGGTGGGTGGCCAACACCACGCTCGGCCGCCTTTGTCTCTCCAGTGGTGATGTTTACACACTGCACCAGGTGCTCATTTAAGGCTGAGTCGACCTAGGGGAGGGCCAGGATTGGTTCAAATAATCGTCACTGGTGTTGGCCGCAAGCGGGAATCGAACTCGGGTCGCCAGGTTTGTAGCGCAGCGCGCTAACAGCTACGCTACCGCTCCCCACCGACATACACAAATACATGTGCACATACAAATTGTGTCGACATGTATTTGTGTATGGGTGTGCGTGTCTAATTTAGTCTGCAAGTACGTGTTTTGTATCTTGTTTTTACGCGTCTGTGTAAACTCTGCGTGTCTGCATGCAATCTGCATGTGTGTGTGGTCTTTGGGCCTGTGTGTGGCTGCATTTAGTCTGCATGTGTGCGTTTCTAGTCGTTCCGGACGCATTAGTATGTCATATACGTGAGTCACCTCTAGCAATCACCGTCTGCTCACTGCAGTGTGTGCGTGTGGGCCAACAGGGATTTTAGGGAGGGGGGAGGTTAGGGCTAATTTCACAGGCTCTTTCATGTTTATCACAATATATTAAAAAAAAACCTTTGCTTTTTTTCAGGTACTCTCATTTCCTGGCACACGCAAAATAATTATTAAAACGGATTTGGTAAATTTAACATGAACGAAACAAGAGCATTTCTCCACAAATCTGGCTGTCACCTGATGAAGATTGTTGTAATTACTGGCAAAACGTCGTACTCCGATTGTAAATGTTGTGGCTTGGGTCTCCAAGACACCGGTGTGCTGTACCAGTGACGAATTGGCATGTTCTGTTTACGTGTCGGGTGTTGGTGGGTTTAACAACACATTTTTATTTACGCGATCTAACCGAAAAAAAACCTATATTATGGATTTGGTCAAACATCCTCATGCAAGATTCCTTCGTTCATACAAAAACATATTTGATGTTTATACAGACATCATATATGCTATGTAGTCTTATCGCTCAGTTAGGCTTTAACAGATGAAGAGCATTACGAACAGACTAAACAGCTGACACAGTCGGAAAATTAAGATTCTATAGCTATGATTTGCCAATAAAGTACTCTACACAGAACATGCTCTAGAACAGTGGTTCTTAACCTGGGCTTGCACGCATCCCCTAGGGTGCGAGATGCCCTTTTCTGGGGGTGCGAGACGTGGCCAGACTTTTTTAAAGGTAAATCGTTGAATCACATAATTAAGCTGATGTATTCATTAACATTACAAAAATACAATTGAGAACCGAAGGGTTGGTGTAAGGTTGCAATAAAGGTTAAGAACCACTTCGAGAACAAAGCTGCGGCAACTTCAGCACACCGAGACATCAAACAGCTTTAGCTTTTAGTACTAACAGAGCATCCACTAAAGCAATTACACAGCTATAGCAATTATAGTAATGATGTTTTAGAACGCTACCGAGCTCAAATGTCCCAGTGTAGTAATACCCTATTAAATGTTCCTTGGAAACACGAATACTTTCTTGTCGTTATTATAGGACCAAAAAAAACCTGTTAAAAAGAATACATTTTTAGTACAACTAAGTCCAGTCTGTCCTGTAAAGCACCAACAATTATTTTGAAAACAATGCAAACGCGGGACAATCGCCAACATTATAACTTTTGCAAAATTTGTCGAATAATGTCACTGTAAAGGTAGACTGGAGTGACGGAACGAGTCCAATTGCGATGTTAGTACCGTCTTGTGCACATGCATTGGTTCGGGCGAAATTTGCCAAACATCTAAACATATCCTTGAAACTCAATTAAGCATCCCTGGCTAAACATAAGCAATTAACGTCGTTATTGTCATTTACCCACCGAACGTAAACAAAACGAAGTGCAGTCAATACTGCATTAAAACAATAACGTAAATCGTTGTTAAGTAAAGTGTCTCACCGAGTTCGTACAAGGGTCTTTAAAGGACTAAAAGCCATGCCGATGATCAACTGGTGGCCGAGTGCCTCCCCACCACACTCACACTCTCCCTGCCTGCCGGCCACGATGTTTGTGTGATCATCTTCCCAGCTCATTGGCGGCTTTGTACAGAAGCCAAGTTCCAGAAACGATTCGGGGCATCTTTCTCTCTCTCGGCACTGAGGTTTAGCCGTTGTCTGGAATCGAATTCGGGGGGGGGGGGGGGGAAACCGGGCTCACAGAGCAGCAGCAACATAACTACTGCGCGTGCGGTCCCATCAATCCATGGCAGTGCAGCACTTAAACGATATAAAAAAACCTACAATTGTTGCTATGACTCCCTGTACCTGGGATAGAATCCCGGCGACGGCTTACATCGATGGCAAGCGATACCTGAGCCAGTCCTGTCCAGCACCCACCCCACCAACTAAGTACTTCCCAAACACGCAGTGACCAGCGTGGTGAAGTATGGTCAAACATTCGCATGGAGAGCGACACTGCGTAGTTTGGAGGCCTTCATCCAGGAGTGTATTGGCCAAGGGCGTATGTCGCATTACAAATTAACAAACGCCACGCCGCCCGCGTGCATTAAACCCACCACACGAAGTCGTTATTCTTGTCTTCGTACGAGTTCACGAGGCCGTTGTAGATGGGCGCTTGCGGCCGCTTGCGTTGGCCGCCTCGAGGCGTGCCTCTCCCGGCAGCCCCGCTAGGCGAGGCCGAGGCTCCGGCCGAAGAGCCGGCCGAGGCTTGGCGACTCGAGCCGGGGCCCGACGAAGAGCCGGACCCCGTCACCGACGCCGTCGACATCGCCGAGGTCTGTCAGAGATGCATGCGAGACGTTAATAATAACAGTAGTACATTGTTATTGTAATTTAAACGTCGTTAAGGAGAAGAGGCAAACGTCTCCAACACCCCCCCACACCACGCGAGAGGCGACTCGGTCGAGGCCCTGGCGTGATCCCCCCCCCCCGCGTCGAGAACAAAATGGACTCGTCCGAGCGGGGGGACCACGTGACTGGCGCGTGAGGCCGCCGAGACTTCTGAGCGATCCGATTGGCTTAGGGGCGAGCCGATGACGTCACAATCTCAAGCGGCAGCACTTTTTTTTTAAAGTTCAAATGATAATTCTAGACTCTTAGGTTTTTTCGGTAAAGTCACGTTGGTAGAAATAAATAATAAAAATAATATAAATAATAGTAGAAATAAAATAATAAACCACGTTTCGGAGGCAACACAAGCTTCCTTCATCAGGTGTAAAAAGGCACAGCAAAATAACCGTAGTGGAGATAATTCTAGATTTGAAGCTTTCGCGACTGCAAGGATTCATACGCTTTGGTTTTTTCGGTAAAGTCACTCGATACAGCAATTCTGCTGTGACGGTTTCACCTGAAGACGGAAGCTTGTGTTGCCTCCGAAACGTCGTGATTTAATTCACTTGTTTTATTTTAACCTACGTGACTTTACCGAAAAAACCAAAGAGTTCAAATGATAAATTAATTTGTCATCGCTTGTTTTTTGCTTTCGTCGTGTTGCCAACAAAAAACAACCCACAAATAACGCAACAAAAAACCGAGAGCACACAATCGTCGACGGCACTGGCGGCGCGTGGTTCGAAAATGAAGGCAAAGTTTTATATTTACCCTCATGCTAAAATTGCCTTGAATGAAACGAAACAAAATATCCTTCTGAGATGAATGACTGGGAAAGATCCACGTGTTGTAGAGAACTTCGTCGATTGCGGTGTCGCACGTGCCAGTTAAGAGTTGGAGCCTGCACTGAACGCCATGGGGCCGGATAAATCGATTTTTTCATTGTTTGTTTTTAATCCTCTCCCGATTAAACAGTTTAAAATTTTGCGTTAATAGCAGTGGTCCCCTGGTGGCTTTTGAGCGACGGACAAATCCGTAATTAATAAAAATAAAAGTAACAAATCGAATTTGTGTCGAGTTGACTCATGCCTAAGATGGAGACCGCCGACTCTAATTGGGTCTCGCGCGGTGACGTCACGATGCCCCCCCCTCCCGCCGGAGTCGACAAGCTTCCGAGGGGTAATCGATTAATTATCGTTCGTTTCAACGAGTTTAATGATCGATTACTCTCGATTCTACAAGGGTGTTTTAAAATATACGCCACGTTGGGTTTGCTCGTTGACGATGCCTCCCGTCGGAGTCGGTAAGCTCACGTGGGGTAATCGATTATTTATCGATTCGAGCCGCGTTCGATTCAACGAGTTTAGTTATCGATTTAGTCTCGATTCTACAGCGGTGGTCTAAATGTCTTGTGACCGTGAAGTCAAATTGTACCCACCCAACTTTTTTTTTCTCTTTTCATATTTACTTGTTTTAAATAAACCTGACTTTAAAAAATATAAAGTTTTAGAGAATTAAATGGGGGGTTGGGGGGGGAGTCACAAGACATCTGGACCACCCTGCACAGCTTAGTACGTGTCACACAGTAGTGTTCACTGGTTTACGTACTGTACAATAACAGTACACACACCATCACGTGTGATCGATCCGCTGCTGGATGAAGGGCTCCCCAGTTTTATATCCACCCCTCTCCCATTGCCCCCCCCCCCCCCAAGCTCTTTAAACCTTTGTCACTTCAAGAAACGCGTGAACGCCTTGATATTACAAATATGAGACTGCTGTTTGTTGCTGACCGCTTGACAATTTGGGGCATTTTATTTATGGCGAGAGACGTTCAATGGGCTATAGGAAAAACGATGAATGTCTTGAGCCCTGGATAGGGGCATGGGGGTCGAGAGCACGGAGGAATGAGTGACCTCCCACTCTGTAGCGGGGAAGTAGGGTGAGAGGAGGGGTAGGAGAGTGGGGGGGTGAGAGGAGGGGTAGGAGAGTGGGGGGAGTGAGAGGAGAGGTAGGAGAGTGGGGGGGAGTGAGAGGGGGGGTAGGAGAGTGGGGGGGAGTGAGAGGAGGGGTAGGAGAGTGGGGGGTGAGAGGAGAGGCATGATAGTGCGTGGAGGGGTGTAGTGAGATGAGAGGGGAGATTGTAGGAGATAGCGTAGACAGGATTCTGAGAAAACAAAACTCACGATAATTGAATCCAATACACTGGTATTTGAAACATTTAGACCGACTGTATGACAAGGGTAACTGAGATTGCCTAACATGAACACATTCAACGTCTTGGTGGCTTTTAACAAAACATTTTAATTTTGTTTGTACAAAGTACAGTTCATTCCATCTCGATGTGCATCATTACAAACATGGGCTTCAGTTGAACGCCGATGAGTTACATTCGAAGGCAGGTGAAGCGATTTTAAAAGCTGTTAGCGATTAATGAAGTAGACAATTTAAAAAAAAATCATATTCGCATGATACCCAGAGCTGGTTTAATGCAGGGGCTTTAGGGATTGCTGCCCAGGGTCTGAGACTCGGGGCCTCCATGCACAAAGTTAGATTTATAACGGGTGAAATGCAATACCGTCACAGTAGCATGGCTATGTTACTACCAGTTATGTGGGCAAAAGCCAAGGGTTTTGTTCACTTTAACATTGAACTATACCTTACAATTCGTAAGAACGGAGATAAATAGCAAAGGTTTGTGTGCTGCCCTCATGCGTTCGTGGCAGTGAAGCAGTTGAGGGTATGAACCGAGTATAAAAACAGGGCCCTCCTTCCAAGCTGTACCAGCCTAGGGCCCCCATCAAACGTAATTGGGCCCTGATTATACCCATGCATGCTGTGGTCAGCCAGCAGAAGGCACCGATAGGGGAGTTCCCATTGTACATCCGTCAACTGCGAGTTGGCAGAGGGCTTTGTAAAAACGGCGTCATTTAAACAAAAAAACCAAGACATTTTAAAGGAATTCCCTTAATACAACACACTGGCATACCTTTATACACGTTACTTTAAACGATTACGGAACAAAATGGTAGAATTTATAAATTAAAAAAACGTTTATGTTAACATTTATTTCTCTGTAATGCACTTCTCACATTATTCAGGAAAACAAGAAGCGTCGCTTTGTGAGACGCGAAACTATGTACACTTTAAGCAAACGGGACAACATTCGTAAAATCGCACGTAAACAAAACGTCTGTGTTATAATTTAATACTTAAATTTCATGGTAGCAATTTTAAAAAAGGAACAGTTAAAGTTAAAATTAATACATTCGGCTTCATGCATTATTAGTAACACAAAAACCATTAGTGGATATATTTTTTTCTTTTTTTACAACCAGGGACGTTAACAACATCAAATGTTTGCTGCAGTGTGCATAATGTCATGGGATTGCAGTTGGCTCTAAACCGGATGGGGTGTTCTGATGAGGGGAAAACTGATTGAGAAAATTGCCAAGGGAGACATTTCCATGGGCACTTACGTGCAGTTTGTAAAGACCAAGAGTCTAGACACTCGAAACAGGTGACGGTCGAAGGCAGTGTGTCAGAAATAGTGAACTTGAATGAAATCCAACAAGTCTCATGCCGGTAGAAACACCTTAAGAGATGAAACCAGGTGTAGACACAGCCAATGTTTTTTCTAAACCTACAGGGCACTAACCGCAGTAAAGTGCCAGTAGATCTTCATATCCGTGACCGTTCTGTAAATTAATGTTTTTTCCCTGCACTTCACCTGTGAATTTTACAATTACCATGCCAAAATAGTCACCATCATGATGGCTTAACGTCACTTACAAGCCACTAGTGACATTATTAAATTGCCCCCCTCTTTGAGATGCAAGGAACCGAGTCGCAATTCAATTGTCGAATCAAATTCGTGTCTGACACTGCGTCGAAAGTCATGGCCACGAGTGTTTGCAGGGATCACGCGAACCGATGATGGCAAAATGTCTCCAATTAGCAGATTTCCCAGACCACAATGTCCACCCTTGCATCGCCACCTTTCCCTCGCACCCTCGTGCTATTTACAAAACGGGCATATACATATTAACGCACGCAGCAAAAAAAAGTCTTCACGTAGAGTTCTCGTCCTTTCCTTTCCGCCGCTCATATATAGATCATGTTTCGCGTACGACGCACGCGTCTGTGTGATTTGTCGAACGTCGTCGGGGCAAAGGATCGACTCCGATCCCGTGCCGCGCGTCCAATCCCCGCGAGCGTCTCGCGGAGTCCGCCGAGTAACACGGGCCGTACGTGGCCGCGAGGGGCGCGCCGCTCCGACGCCGGCGATCATCTTCGCCACCGACTCCCCGGGCGGCGATACTCATTGGCCGATGAGCACCTCTGCACCCACGCAGGGCCGCGGTGCAATGTGCACAACCAATGTACATAAAAACAGCATCTCGGAGTGCGTTTAGCTTGAGACCGGCACGTCGGCCACGCACCCGGGCCGGAGGTGCTCGTTGAATGCTGGTCTTGAAACGTAACGAGGGGACGACATCAACGGGGGAAAAAGTTGAAAAAATTGGAGGGGAGTGGCCTCGTGGGACACCGCACGAAAGCTACATTTGCATTCCCAGAATCGGCCGCCGCACATCAGAGCATTTCTTCTTCCACGTAGGAGAAGGGAAAAAGTCCAAACTGAAAGAAAAGAGGGGGCAGTGTTTAATGTTAGTACACTTGGGGGGGGGGGGCTGCCTCTTGGAAATGAACACAAGGTTAAAATAATTCCGGCAGAGATATACACGTACAGCCCCATTGCTTGGTGAGGGACATCCCAGCGCTGGGCAGATCATGGGGCTATTTGGCCATAATTCACCGTGCTGGTCAATACAGGATGGCGAAGGTGGGGAGCATAGACGTTGGAGCATAGTGCAGTACAGCAATGGAGTTTTCTGCACTGCCCTCTACTGCTGACCACGTGACTTGTGCATGGTGCTAACTCATCCAAGCAATCTGCTCGGCTCCCCCCTGCTTAGCATTAGAAGTCTGGCAAGATCGGGCACGTTACATGTGATTTGGTCATAGGCTTACTTGAGATCAACCACTGAAAATGTCGTAAAGCAAAGACAACGTATAACTGACGTGCAAATACATTAGGCATTGCAACTAATTAATGGATAATTATATGCGACAATTGATCTATATATTCCCACCAGACCTTACCTGGTGTCGGTCTTGATGTGTTTGCAAGTGACAGGTGTGAAATAAATTTGACAACACCAATGATGGCGATGACAATGATGATGATGACGTTATTACACGGAGGGATTAACGTCCATGTGCGGAGCGACCATTTAGTCTGAATTTGAGTGTAGAGGCCCCCCAGTGGCGGGGGCGAGGAGTATCTCACAACATTTTTGAGATGTGGTCATAAATGTAAAATTGTACATACGATGCATATTTAATTTTAGATACATTAAACAAAAGCCAATTTAATTTCTTGCTCAAGGGAGCGTTGGGGGGCAGCGTTCATCTTATGTTCATAGCCCTGAGCCAGTGGTGGAAATTCCTCGTTCCTACGGTAGTGGCGAGTCTTCCCACGTGACAACCAATGTTGCCTGCCCACAAAGTCATTTTGTCATTCCTGGAAAAAAATATGAGCCGAGTCAACCCGCAACTAGAATTTGAACTCGCAGTCATACGATTGCGAGCCTCTCACTCCACCTCCGAGCCAACTGGCTATATTCTGCGAAACTTATTACAAGCAGTCAACTTAAAAAAAATGAATATTAGTGACTTGCACGGTGGAAATGATTTGCGTCGGAAATATTTTGCCTGGCGAGCCACTGCACGAGTGTTCCACTTTTAGTATAACCAGATGAAAACTCAAGAGACCATGGTAGTCTCAATTTGCAAGAGTGACCAGAGTCACCAACGTGACAAAATCAATCAAATACAATCGGGAGTAAAACAATGAAACAAATGTAAATTAGAGCAAAACAAATACGTTACGGGATTTAAAAAAAAATAAAATTAATTGTCAGTGACGAACATTGACTCGGACGAATTACTTTAAAATAACATTCGTAGCAAGCCTAAGGTACGGACAGATCAAAATAGATGCAAGGCGATTCCTGCACGATTATGTAGACAGGCATGTGTGCCAAATACAATGCAAGCAAAGTTATCGTACAGAATCGAAAGCTCGGCATCACATTGTGTTTTAGATGGGAGAGTAAGCAAGGACATTATGGAATCAATGGAATGCCAGGGATGTTCGGGCATTATCAGAGAATGTGAATTTGTTTTTGTCCTCGGTGATACGCACTTTCAGTTTTTTTAGACATCTACGGATTTAGAGGGTTTTGCTCCTGAATAAACCACTGGGTGCATGTGCATTAAACATTTTAATGCGTCGTTAATGCCTGGCAATCGTGGCTCCCGATCGACACCCCTGCCACGGTAGGGCAGCGAGCCCGAACACCCTCGTTCGTTCCCTAATGTCGAGGGCGCGTTACGTCGAGCTTGTTACACACGTTATCTGTCGTTGGTTTTTTTTCTCTCTCTTTTTGAAATCCACTTTGCATTCTGGGTTCTTTAATGACAACAATAAATATTTTTTAACGTCAATGCGCGCGTGCGTTGCGTGCGTTGCGAGTGTGCACGCGTGTCCATCCTACCCGTCCGCAGCTCTCTCCCTTCCACCAGCCGTTGACGCCCTTGCTGTAGATCTTGACGACGTCTCCCTCGCGGAAGGAGAGCTCGGCGCGGTCCCGCGCCACGTAGTCGTAGCGCGCGATGCCGACGCCGATGGGCTGAGGCTCTGAGCGCCGAAGGCAGAGGGGAGAAACAGAGTGTGGTTGCCTGCGTCGAGGGGGTCGGTCTGTTAAACCAGGGCTGATGGGACACTTGGAACTTTTGTGTGTGTGCATGTATATACGTATATATATATGCGTGCTGTTCTAACGGAGTGATTTATGTTGAATAAAGAAGCTGTTACGATACAAAGAAAAAATATTTTAATGTAAATAAAATGGTTATTTATCAGTTGTGAATTATAATGTTTTTGTACAGTCTTTGGTGACTGGACTGAGACCATGAACTCAGCATACGCAGTTTAAGCGCAGGCGGCTGCCAGATTTATAACCCTGACTTGCTCCGCTATCACTCTGCTATCGTTACTGCCATGGTTACTGTTCCTGCGAACTTCTCTCATGGATTCCTCCACCCTTGTGGAAGACTCGGTGCACACTGTTTAATCTCATCCACACTTGGTTTATGACGCTGTGGGTCTGCATTCAGCAACTGTATGAGTAAAGAAAATATAAATCTCAGTGGCACGGCTCGGCTTCTGCAGCGGAAGGAAAAAAAATGCAACCGGGCTGGCTCAGCACGGCCTCGGTTGCGCGGTGGAAAAGGGGCGTCACTCACTGTCTGCCGGCCCTCGCATCCGGCGAAGCGGCAAGACGGACTGCATGGAGCCCTTGTACGGGTACTTGAGGTTCGTGTCCAGTGCGCTGAAGCCCTCCTTGAGCGAGTGCACCTGGTAGTACTCGACCAGTTGCTGGAGACAAGCAGACGAAACGCACGCGAGGAAAGTGACGCACGCACGCGTACAGGTGAAGGAGCAGCCCTTGCATTTGTCTGCTCGTGCCACTGCTGGCGGAAGGGCCTCCACTAGATGGCCTATCCTTCCACGCTGGCCAGACATCCTAGGAAGAGGTGGGGGGGGTGGGGTACCCACACTTGGGGCACCATGGTGACGAGATGGTAACTACCTCGCCTGGTATACAGAGGTCGTGGGTTCGATCCCGACCCTGATGCTCTCCCCGTGGCCGCGTGGATTTTTCTCCACGTCCTCCGGTTTTTCCCTCCACATTAATAAACGTGCGTTTAGAGTATTTGGCTGCTATACATTTCCACATGATAAGCCGCTTCATTGAGCTATCATTTGTGGCCAGGTCGCTTCTGAAAAAGAGCTATACAGCTCAGTGGGCCTTACCTGGTAAAATAAATTTGTTTCAATATTTTTTTGCTATAGTATAATAGTTTTAGCACGCAATATGTGGCCTGCCGATCGACTTAACTGTGTTGTCCCCATCTTCATATCACTCGCTTCTGGTGTTGGCCGTGAGCTGGAGTCGAACTTAGATCACCGAGTAGATGGCATAGCGCAACACTTGCCCCATTAGTCTATGAAAGCTATATGGGTCTTTGTGTAAAAATGGAGAGCGGTGGCACAGTGGTTAGCACACTATGCTATGAATCACACGACATTAGAGATGGAGGGATATTGTCCTATTGTTGAATTAATAGCAATAATAAAAAAAGGAAAATAAACCGTTGCATCATTCCCATTATTATCGTTTGCCCAGGAAAGCCTTGCCGAGTCTCATGACACTTTTTTCAGGAGGGTCCTGCCACAACCCAATGAGTAATTTGCGGAACATTTTGATAATTTTGGACCGTGACGGCGGCAAACAACGGCTCGCCTTTGCGAACGGCTATTTAACATCGGCTGCGATGTAAAGCAGACGGCACGTAGCACCGTTAAGCTACACACACACCGGGTCGGTGGCTGGAATTCGAACCGCGAAGCCTCTGCAACGAGCGTCACCGTCCCGGGGTTGGGGTGAGAGGGGGTTCAGCGTCGCGACCTGTCCAAGTCAAACGTCGCGGTTGGTGGCTCCCAGCAGGGGCTGAGACTCACCACGAGGCTCTTGAAGCGCTTGGTCTCGGTGATGTGGAACTTTCCTTCCTTGGCCACGATCTTGATGTGCTTCACCTCCTCGTTGTGCCTGGGAAAGCACAGACGCAGGCGAAGCGCGAATTTCACTCGCGGGAGAAACCTCCGCACGGGGAAATTCCCATTTGGCGAAAAGAGACCCAGGGCGGCTGAACGCTTTTGTCAGCAGCAGCAGAAGTTACCAAAGCACCTCGATGTGTTTTTGGGCTCTACCGCAAGTTATTTCAGTTAGGGCACATACTGATCCGGCCAAAATATCTTGGCAGCAACCTCATATGACCTGAGAGAGTGCTTGATGCAGTTTCAAGCGAACATTTTGCATCTAAAAATCGCTTGATTGCGTTTTGGGAATTGTCCTTCAACTCATCGTCGCTGAGTGGTCTCAAACGATTATAAATAACGCGTTGTTAAATGCTTGTACACACCGCGCGACAATTGAACTTGTTTGGCTGTGTTTGGCGGTTGCATGACAATAATTTAGCCTGATCGCTAACACAATCTCACCGGAAAATCACGGATGATGATGACGATGATGACAATGATGATGACAATGATGATGAGCATGAAGACAATGATGATGACGACAATGATGATGACGATGACGACGATGATGATGACAATGGCGATGATGACGACGATACTGACGTCGAGTGCTGAGAACACAAGTGTCTGGCGTGGCTGCGTCTTTGCCGGCACCGGGGTGGGGGGCAGGGCGGGGGGGGGGAGAAGCGTACCGGATGCTGATGGCGTACTCGCGCTGGTCCCTGACGCGACCGCGCACCAGGTAGGTCCCATGCGGACAGCTCATGAGGATGTCCCCCGCCGCGCTCCTCTCCAGCACCTCCGCGAACCTGCCCCCCGGAGCCGAGCGTTGCCATTGTCGAGTCAGAGCGAGTTCCCGCGCAAGCGCACGTGTGCACGCGTGTACGTTGAACTTCTTTCGCACCGTACATACGAATGAGAGCTGGAAATTGCACTTCCCTGTGGCGGGGGAGAGTGTATCCACGGGGCAACAACCACTGTTGACTTCCCCCACACCGTGGTACCTATTGTATCGACCCTCGAGTGATAATGGGCTGAGTCAACCCCCAACCAGGATTTTAAGTCGCGGCCATCCGACTGCCCGACACCCGCTCATGCCGCCTGGCCGGTGTTATCGTAATTATCATCGTCACTGATCATCATCATCAACATTGGTAACATATATTAGACAGTCATCACCACCATCCTTTTCAAATAAGTAACGGAAACACAATCATCTGCTCACCATGGGTATCCGCCATAGTCGTGGTTTTCTACTTTCTTTGGCTTCACAGGAAATAAAAGGACAGAAGACAACAAATATTACGGATCAGTCACGTGTATGTGTCATACACCAGGCATACAATTAGCTATTCCCGAGCTGCTCAGCCTGAAATAATATATTACGTCAATTGAAGGTGGTCTTGCTTCACATTTTCAGTGGTGCTTCTCTCCCAAGCCTTTGCCCAAATAACCCAGGATGCACTTGTCCTCATCAGATCTCGGAAACTAAAAACTAAACTACGTTGTATTCGTACCAGGTAAGGCCCAGTGAGCTATAAAGCAATTTTTCAGAAGCGACCTGGCCACAAATGATAGGTCAGTGAAGTGGCTTATCATGTGGAAATCTATAGCAGACAAATACTTAGTTTAACTCGCAGGCTTTCGCGACAAATATCATCCATAATATAGTTTTTTGGGTTCGATCACGTGGCCGAAACGTCGTGAGAATTGTATTTTATTATGTTTTATTTTTTATTATTTTATTATTTCCCTTCTACGTGACTTTACCGAAAGAACCAAGAAGATGAATCCCTGCAGTCACGAAAGCTTTAAATCGATAAATATGCGTCACCACCCGACACAGCCAACTAGTAAGGGTTGTCACGTAAACAGAACGTGGCCAATTTGTTACTAGTACAGCACAGCGGTGTGTTGCAGAGCCAAGCCACAACATTTGCAATCTACGTACGACGTTTCGCCAGTAATTACAACTAGCTTCATCGGCTTCATCAAATCTGGCTGGCAAATGTTGCCATGCATGCACACGCATTATTCGGGTGATTTTGAAATGCTTACTAGGGTGGAGCGGTTGTCCAATTTGTGTAATTGCCCTGCTACCGTTGTTTTGACCAAAGTTCTGAAAACGGTGCTTGCTTTTTTTTTTCCCCCTTGCGCTACGTTTTATCGAACGAACCGCGCTACGGACCACGACCACAGCGGCGTTTCTGCCACGGGGTGAGGACGAACCAACATTCGGCATCCGGACCGGAAAACGTCGGCCACCACCGCCGTGGCCACCATCGCCGGCAGCGAGCAAAGGTCACCGGCCATAGCCACAACCTCACATCCGCGGTGATTTTGCATTTGTAAATCTCACCGAGCAGGCGATAACATGGCCACGTGCTTTATAAAAAAAAAGATATATGTTATTCATGTCGGTGCATGGAATCGTCGTGGCCCACGTGGTGCGAAGTTGGACTTTGCCCCTGTCGTAGGTATGTGGAATGTTAAGTACCAACTCAGGGTCACTAATGGAGATGGACGCTGCACCACACCCATTTGGAGTGGATTATTGACAAAATGGCCGTTAAAACATCACCTTCGTGACCCCCCCCCCCCCCAATTGCTAGTATAAAAACGTCGGCCCGTTTTCACCAAAAACCTGACGAAAAGTGGCGTTTACGAACATGAACAACGTGCCATTGGGCTATAAACTCGATGGTTCTCATCTGATCTCTTCTGGACTGAGCTGACCTGTGCATGCGTGTGTGTGTGTATATATGCGTGTGTGTGTGTCTTTTTGTTCGTTTTTATGATGGACAGATCTACGTATATTCAATCGGTAAGTTGCTAAGGCGCATGAGAAAAATATGTGAATATAATAAAAGTGTTCACATTTCAAATCAAAACTGTTCATGTAACTTTTTTGAAAGTTTGAATTTAATGTTGTTTAACCAGGTGAGAATTCAAGAGACCTGTGGAATTATTCTGACAGGAGGGGGGGGGCGATGTTTGCAACGTGTAATCCCAGCTGAGAAGTTTGAATTTGTCAAATTTGCACCCTGACCCTGGCACATGACGGCCTTTCTCTTCCGAATGCCAACAGGGGATTTTGAACGTCCACTCTGAAGCAGACGGCGCATTTGTAGTATTATTACTACTACTACGAAGGTTCATACACACCGCCGCAGTAATAACCGGGGAGGCCGATGGATTCGAACCGTGAATCTTTGAAACAAGCGGCAAACGCGCTACCGCTGGGCTGTGGTCAACGCCCAGTGACTTTCTGAGGCATCGCAGTGTCGAGTTTGATAATGCGTGTCGATATTTCTGCTTTCTGAAGGGGAATTGGTGCTTCAACAGCGTATTAAAAACGTGTCTGTTATTAAGGCGGCGTTTTTTATTTGGGTAAAAATATGTTTGTCCCCATTGTGTTAAGTCATCGTGAGACAAAGTATGCATTCGAATCCCTTCGTGTTAAGAGAATGGCCCACGGAAGCGGATATTACAGAGCTGCCTCTGAAATCCCTTTCTCTTGCAGTAGGTGGCAGCAATATCCCATTCCTCCATAACTTACCGCAATGTTACTCGCATGACGGTGAAAAGGACGGGTTTTTTTACTCCGAAATCTGTAACGTATCTAAATAAAGTGCCTGTCACGTTCTCGTCCAGACGTGTGCATTGCCATAATGATGTTACAAATAGTACGACAGCGTTGTCATTGGCCATCGCCTTGGGTTGGCGCGAGAGATGTTATGTAAGTATGTTGAACTTCTTTCGCGCCGCGCGTAGCTAATCGGAGGCACGATAGCGGGTGGCAGAAAGACGTGAAAACAAAAAATACGAAAAGAGTGCAAAAAAAAATAAGAAAGAAACCCGTGGCGCACTTACCCGCACTGGCTCCACAAAGGTGCAAGGGAAATACCCAACCTTCCCAGAAACCACACTGCGACCCTGCAGCAACCCAATAGAAAACACACACACAGACATTAGCACACTCACGCACGCACGCACACACACGTACACCAAAGACAAAGATCCCCCGTATAGCCTGAACAGACTGTTGGGACAAGTGCTGTTAGCGAGCACCTATGAAGGCCGGCACGGCACACGAGGGGGTGGGTGGCCAGCACCACGCCTGGCTGCCTTTGTCTCCCCAGTGGCGATGTTTTTATGCACTGCACCAGGTACTCATTTGAGGCTAAGTCGACCTAGGGGAAGCCCAGGACCGTTTCAAATAATCATCACTGATGTTGGCCGTGAGCGGGAATCGAACTTGGGTTGCCGGGTTCGTAGCGCAGCGCGCTAGCCGCTACACCATCGCTCCCCAATAGTCGCCACAGCACTTGCTCCAACAGTATGTTAAGGCTACACGGGGAGCCTTTGTCTTATGTAAACACTCAAAGACAAATATGTCCCGTATAGCCTCAACATAACTTTTGGGGCAAGTGCCACACGCAATAAAATTCACACAAACTACACGAGGCACAACACCCAGGGTTTGCTAAGCACTGCATTTCGTCTCCATCGTGATCGAGGCGGACGTGGCGAGCACTGCGGTGGAGCGAAAGGCCTGGGTTGGCAGGAGGACGCTCGGGTTAGAGGAAACCACGGCGGGAAGGTATGGGAGGAAGCGCGTCGGGTCGGGAGGGTGAGCAGTGCGGTGAAGGAGTGGTGAGGAAAGGGCAAGGAGGAAGAGTTTAGGGTGGAACCAAATTCATAGACACTTGAGTGCAATCTAACAAACTATTAACGAAACGATTTTAAATGTGACCAGGTAAGGCCCACTGAACTATATAACTCTTTTTTTTCCGAAGCGACCTGGCCACAAATGATAGCTCAAGGAAGTGGCGTATCACGTGTGGAAATTTACAGCAGCCATATAATCTAAATGCATGTTTCTAAATGTGGAAGGAAAAAACCACACGATATTTAACCAATTAGGACGAAGTTTTGCCCGCATGACATGCACACCAGGGTGGCCCAAACGTAATCTTACGTAGATAAGAGTGTAAACCTATTTCGATTTAAAGTTTTCGTGACTGCAGGGATTCATATTCTTGGTCATGTAAATATCTTGTTTGATTTGTTATTCCGGTACACTGACGCCACCGAGGAGGAGATGGAGCGGCGAGGCTGGGGACAGAGCGCTCTCCACGTCACCTGCCACCAGTTGGACTTGGGGTCTCCTCTCATGAGCTCGATGATTTCGTTCTTCTCGAACGTGAGTGCGGGAAGATAGGCGGCCGGGGGAGACGGGATCCCAAAGTAGCCGCTGATCGCCGACATCTTGGGCAGACCTGGCAGGCGCACACGGCATCGTCACAGGCCACACGCGCGAATCACTCGCCGCTCATTCACCACTCGGAACGGAGGCCCGGGCATAACTGCCTCCGAACCCCTCTGCCGGCACCCCTCTATGCCAACACCTTCCCCAGCTCCCTCCCCCCGCTCTCTTTCTCTGCGTGAAGTTGATGCTCATACTCTTAGTTCTTTCGGTAAAGTCACGTGGGTAAAAAATGAAATTAAAATTAATAAAAAAATAAAACAATAAAATCACGACGTTTCGGAGGCAACACAAGTCTCCGTCATCAGGTGGGACCGTCACAGCCAGATTTGCTGCATGACGGAGACTTGTGTTGCCTCCGAAACGTCGTGATTTTATTGTTTTATTTTTATTAATTTTAATTTCATTTTTTACCCACGTGACTTTACCGAAAGAACTAAGAGTATGAATCCTTGCAGTCACGAAAGCTTCAAATCTAGAAGTTGATGCTCACCCAAGTCTGGGATGGGGCTGGCAGCGGCGCTCCTGGGTCCGTTGAAATTCTGAAAACGGGAGGGCAGGACGGGACGATGATCACTTCCTTCTCAGCGACACTCAGCGGCGAGGGTCGTTCTCACCGGAAAAGGGGATTTGTTTGGGCAGACTTTCGGTGGATTGCTCACCCTTGTGATTTATATGATCGTCGTCGAACTGCCGGGCAATTCCGGCAGCCGCCTGATGACGCCGGTTCTTAACTACCAGCAAAACGTCGTACCCAGGAGGTTACATACTTCGTGGATTGCTCTCCTACAACACACTGGTGATGCTGAAGTCGTAGTCAATTAGCGCATTTGTCCAACTGACAACTTTGTTGTTTGGCTGTCGGGTGGAGGAGGGTTTACGACACACATTATACCTACCCGAACTAAAATAAAAAAAAAATTATTATGAATCGGAGCATTGGTCTCGAAAGCCTTCGTGTGAAATTGTCTCATTCTTCTGCTACATTTGATTCTTGAGTTATAATCAGAACGAGTGCCAAACAAGCGTAAAAAATATACAATTAAATTGCAGTGCGACGATGATCGTGTACGTAAACCATATCAGTCATCCCTGGAACAGAATATAACTCATACATACCTTGTCCATTGTGTTGAGAGGTGAATCTGGAAGGAAAAAACACAGAGATTATTCACCTACAGCTGAACGTATAGAGGTGTCGTGACTTCTGGCATCATATAAAGTCCACGAGGTACGTAACGACGCATCGATTCGTCCACAAAGATCGAATGCGTGGGTTCGTGAGAAATAATTAATCACGGTTTCATGCAACTTGTCTGTCAATGTTCCACTTCGGCGAAGGGAGGGAACAGAACCGTACACACGGTGAGACAAAACGCACGAGAAACAACACAAATGAGGACGGACAGGCGGACGGAAGGACACGGCTAAGGCATTGACGCTCGCAACCGCGGCTGGAAGGCGTTAAACAGGATTTCCGATTTGGAGTTATGGGGGTCTCACCTGTGAGCCGCGGTTGGCGGCAGGCATCCATGTTTCCCAGACACTCCTTGTGGGCACTCGCCCCGCAGCGCAGGCAATGGTAGCCCTGGAAGAACACCCCCCTGCACATCGCACCACGCACGGCGTACATCATCATCATCACACCGACCAATCATCACGAGCATCTTCATTACAACGAATGCCATCATCAAGAGAATGAATGATTGAGCAAACTCAAAATGTACAATGGCAAAAAGCTACAATGCATCGTGGGAAAAACCCACAATCCTTTGCATGACCCATGTGTCCCCCAGTGCCCCCCCCCCTGTGCCCCCCTCCAGTTGCCCCCCGTGTCCCCCTCCCCCCAGTGACCCCACGTGCCCCCCCCCACCTCAGCAGCATGTGGCAGGAGCGGCACTCGGTGCAGCGTTCGAACGTGTGCATCTCAAACTCGTGGTTCTGCCCATTCCATTTCTCCGGCTTGATGTTTGATCTGCCGAAAAAATGTAATGTAGAAGGTGAAGCGTGCTTTTTGAGCACGCGTTTGCAAACGGCAACAGTTTAACAGCATCATCATCACCATCATCATCATCCCCCATGGTCGTCAACCCATTCTTGGTATTCAACCGAGGCCTCGCCACGGCCTCCTCAAGGCCTCTCCAAGAATCTTGAATTAAATGTATTTTGAGTTGTTGAGCTATCACGAATTACAGTGGCACCTCGAATGGATTATTCTAATCGTCTCAATTTGTGCGGCACCACGTTTGTGCAGCGTCTCGAGACGCGGGTAAACGTAAATGCTTTTATAAACACCAAAAGGGCATTTGTACTTAAAAAAATATATATATTTGTATTATTTACCAGGTAACGCCCACTGAGCTATGTAACTCTTATTCAGAAGTGACCTCGCCTGGCCGCCAATGACAGCTCAACGGAGTGGCTCTGTAAATGTACGGCAGACAAACCCTCTCAATGCGCGTCTCTAAATGTGGAGGGAAAAACCTGTGGACCCGTAGCAAAATCCACACGACCACGAGGAGACACGCAAACTCCAAATATACAACAGCGGGCGTCAGGGTCGGGATCGAACCCACGAGCCCATGACCTCCTGTATACCAGGCGAGTAAGTTAACTGTATTGCGTTACAGCTCTGACTCGCAGGACACGTACACCGAGGCCGCAGTGGAAACGTGACGACACCGTGAAACCACGGGAGCCCCCCCCACCCCCACCCCATCCGCCCCCGTGCGAGCCACTCACTGCGCCATCTCAAACTGCTCCATCCACTTCTTCTTCTGCTCCACGGTCTTGCAGTGGAACTGGAACCCGTTCTGGCCGTGCAGGTGAGCCAGGAAGAAGCCGAATGACCACTGAGGGGTGCGGCAGGGGGTAACGGAGCGCTGGTGAGGTTCCCGGTAGTAGCAGCGAGTCACCGAGCAGGCAATAATAGGTTCTGCATATTCTCTGCATACTCTTAGAACAACGTAGTTGTACATACATTGTGCATGTTGATTAACTGGGAATAACCCAACCAATACAAGGTACGGCCATATTCTCAGGTTGACATGATCCATTGTAACTTATGTGACTACATTAATCCTCCTCTGGTCTTCCCACAGTTATGACATCACCTTTATAAGCCTATTTAAGACCGAAAAAGGAACATTTCTTAACAATTACGATGAAGCTGGTTGTAATCACCAGCAAACATCGTACTTGAATTGTAAATGTTGCGGTTTTCCCCTGCAACACACCGGTTTGCTGAAGTAGTAACTAGTTGGTACGTTTTGTTTACGTGATAATCTTTACTAATTGGCTGTGTCAGGTGGTGTTGGGTTTAACGACACATTTACGTCCAAATATACAGCAGGCGTCAGGGTTCGGATCGAACCCACGACCTCCTGTGTACCAGGCGAGGTAGTTAACAACTCGCCAGCATGGCTCACCAATTCAATTGCGTTCCTGCAGAAGCTCCCCCGACGCATGGGGGAGACCACGGCGGCTCATTTACTGGACATCGGTGAAAAAAGAGCTTCATAGCTCATCGGATTCCTGCCGTATGAATGAACATTCTCACTCTGATTCTGGCTCGACGGGGCTCAGCCCACGCCGAGGTCGAGAGGTCACCGCCCGTGGCGTCGCACGCACGCAGGCGGGCGGGCACGCGGGCGGGCGGGCGGGCGCGTCTCACCTTTTTGTTATCCTTGTTGGGAGTGGGGTCGTCCGTCACCTTGTACTCCTTCAGGTCCAGGATCTCCTTCATCTCGAACGTGTCCCCTCGCCGCTTGCAGATTATGACGGCGAGATCGAACAGGAAGATGTTGCTGCGCAGGGGGGGCGAGGGGGTGACGGCGACAACGTCGATGACGCCGTTCACGAGTCGGCACGCTGAGTTTGATTCACCGGTCGTGGCCAACACGAGTTGCGAGCGGTATCCTTAACCGGTCTCGTACTCTCCCTTCATCAATCCACATGCGTTGGTGAAGGATGGTCAAGCGACCATCCGTGGCGAGATGTGGGAGGCCTTCAGCCAGCAGGGCAGTGACAGAGGGTTGTACATTATGCATCAAAGTGCTAGAACCGTCACAACGAGCTGGTCTTTGACCAACCCGGGCTGGCCAGTGCGGTGGAATGTAATAATCGTGAGTTTGTAGTCGAACTAAACCTTCGTCTACAAAGTGCCTCCAGCTGGAGGTGAGAGGCGATTGTTTTCCTTCCCACAGCCGCGAGCCATCGGGTGCAAATTCCAAACATTGCCACGGCAGAAGTGACAACAACTGCTGCTGACCTCTCACGAAGCTGGACTCTTGTTTTTTATTATCGATCTCAGAGGAGCGAAGGTCTGAGTTGACTCCCGGCTGGTATTTGAACTCATGCCGTGACAAGCGCGAGAATCGCGTCGCTCGAAGATTGCCGTCGTTTGCGTAGACTCACCGGTCTTGCTTGCTCCGACGCTCCGTTACCGACAACACCTTCAGTTCGTCGTCGATCTTGGGTCGCCCGTACATGGACAGTGCCTGGTTCTGCCATCGAGACACAAACGCACACGCACGGCGATGAGCTGTGTGTGTCCTCACGGAAGCACCGGTGGGGAGACGCCTGGCTCACGGAGGGGCCGAACGTGGATTTCAAATGGCTTCAGCAGAGCACGCGCAATACCAACACCCCGCCACCACCAACACACCCCATCCAACTACCACCATCCACCGCTACAACCACACCCCATCCAATCACCACCACCCACCGCCACCACCAACATCCCACCCAACCACCACCAATAGCAAGTCCACGCGCCAGTGTCCGCCAAGGGTCTCTTTCACCAACAGAGAACGAACTTGTAAAGCTCAAGAGCCGATTGGTCTTTTTTCGACCAACGTGTTCCGGCAGAATTTGTTTACGCGGCAAAAAAACCCGGGCTGATTTCCACTTCTCTGGATCTCATCAGCAGGGTTATAGCCCGTTAGAGAAATGCTGCCGGGTTGCCCTCGGGTCAGGAGGCAAAAGCCCACCCTAAACACTCGGGGCAGTACAGCAACACGGTTGCCATACACGGCCACGTGCGTGTCAACCGGTGACAAAAAATCGCTCGTGCCGCTGCGGACATGCAACGCTGGGCCAAAATGCAGATGACGGACCAAAAATAAAATATATAAATACAAATCCAATCGCCAATTCACAGAATTCTCCACGGTGCTAAGAGTCGCACGCAAGCTCGGTGGACGTTGCACGTGGCGAGGCAACGACCGGCGCCCACTCGTGCCCCTGGACCTTTGTCACCAGCAGGGCAGCAAATGAACGTCACAAACAGCACGCTGAGCTGATACATTTTATCTTTTTTTTATATAGAGAGGCCTTTGCTTCAAGGTCCTTAGCGCAGTAAAAATTTAAAAAAATCAGTATGATAAAAGAATGATTAAGATGGCAGGGATGAGGTATGAGTGACCGCGATAGAAGGTGCGTAGGGGTTACGAAAGGGCAGCAGGGGAGGGACGGGAAGGAGTGGAGGGGGGTGGGAAGAGGATGGGAATGGGCGATGGAAAATAAGTGTGGCTTTGAGAGAGGAACAGAAGTAGGTTAATGTACAGGGGCAGTGTTGAGTCTATGGGCAGTGTTGAGTCTAAGGGCAATGTTGAGTCTATGAGCAATGTTGAGTCTATGGGCAGTGTTGAGTCTATGGGTAATGTTGAGTCTATGAGCAGTGTTGAATCTATGAGCAGTGTTGAGTCTAAGGGCAATGTTGAGTCTAAGGGCAATGTTGAGTCTATGAGCAGTGTTGAGTCTATGGGCAGTGTTGAGTCTACGAGCAGTGTTGAGTCTATGAGCAGTGTTGAGTCTAAGGGCAGTGTTGAGTCTAAGGGCAGTGTTGAGTCTATGAGCAGTGTTGAGTCTATGAGCAGTGTTGAGTCTACGAGCAGTGTTGAGTCTATGGGCAGTGTTGAGTCTACGAGCAGTGTTGAGTCTACGAGCAGTGTTGAGTCTATGGGCAGTGTTGAGTCTACGAGCAGTGTTGAGTCTACGAGCAGTGTTGAGTCTATGGGCAGTGTTGAGTCTACGAGCAGTGTTGAGTCTACGAGCAGTGTTGAGTCTATGGGCAGTGTTGAGTCTACGAGCAGTGTTGAGTCTACGAGCAGTGTTGAGTCTATGGGCAGTGTTGAGTCTACGAGCAGTGTTGAGTCTACGAGCAGTGTTGAGTCTATGGGCAGTGTTGAGTCTACGAGCAGTGTTGAGTCTACGAGCAGTGTTGAGTCTATGGGCAGTGTTGAGTCTACGAGCAGTGTTGAGTCTGTGGGCAGTGTTGAGTCTATGGGCAGTGTTGAGTCTACGAGCAGTGTTGAGTCTATGGGCAATGTTGAGTCTATGAGCAGTGAAAAGGACCTCGAAAGGCATGGAAGGAGATGAGACAGCCGAGGTGAGGTGGAGACAAGGCCATGGAGAGATTAAAAATGTTTAATGATTTCTTGAGTCAAGGTGAGGCTGAGACGGGTTGTGGTTATTCACGAACGGTTTTCAAAAAATGCGGGAATCACAACGGTGAACGCCGACGCCTCCTACCAGATTTTCGATGGAGTTCTGCATCTTGGTTATGGTCTTAAGGGTCTCCATGTCGCGTTTCACCTCGTTCACATACTGCCCCACGTCCTGCACAGGAACACGGTGGTGGTGGCGATGGTAGTGGTGGCGGTGGTGGCGGTGGCGGTGGTGGTAGCGGTGGTGGAGGTAGCGGTGGCGGTGGTAGTAGCGGTGGCGGTGGTAGTAGCGGTGGTAGTGGTGGCGGTGGTGATGGTGGAGGGGTCGGAAGGGCAACAGTTATGTTGATTAGACGTTAGCAGAAAAAGCCCCAACATCCTGACCACCGATTGCACGGTCAGCGAACTGGCCGTGTCAACTCAAGGGCAGCAGGAAAGGTCAGAGATCCATCCAAGCGGTGTTTTACCACCGCTCTTTAATAAAAATAAGAATTATATTAATAATAACTCCAATTATTTAACAAGAGTGTGACTTCTTGAGTCTTTGGCCCAGGTTGAGGGCCACCAGGCTGACTGTTTTGTCTCATCCACGCCGTGTTAAAGCACCACCCCAACAACTCACTCGACAAGACAAAGATCCCCCGTATAGCCTCTAACAGAATCTTGGGGCAAACGCTTTTAGCGAGTAGCACCTATGAAGGCCGGCACGGCACTCGAAGGGGTGGGTGGCCAGCACCACGCCCGGCCATTTTTGTTTCCCGAGTGGCGATATTTTACACATCGCAGCGAGTCTCTCATTTGAGGCTGAATAAATCTTCCGCGAGTGACCCCACATTGCGGTCATAGTCTTTTGTTGTTGTTGTTTGTTGTTGTTTGTTGTTGTTGATGCGCTGTGTGCAGTTCTGACCTTCATGGCATCGAGGGCTCTCTTGAGGTTCTCCCGTTCCGTTGCGTTCGTCGTGAAGGTGAGCAGCTCCTGCACGGAGCAAAGCGACCGTGAGATGTGTAGAGCCGAGCTCACACACACACACGTGACGCACAGTCTCACATCTTTTGTTTTACTTTACCAGGTAAGGCCCACTGAGCCAGCGACCTGGCCAACACAAATTATAGCTCAAGCAAGTGGCTTATCACGTGGAATTGATATTGTAGCCAAATACCCTAAACGCATGTTGTTGAGTCTACATGCGGAGGAGCAAACCGGAGTACCTGGAGAATAATCCATGCAACTACGGGGAGATTGGGTAAATATACAGGCGTCAGAGTCGGGATCGAACCCACGACCTTCTGTATACCTGGACGGGGTAGTTAACGTCTCGCCACCGTGACGCCCCAGTCTCACACGGGGACACAGCCTCTGTGTGAGACTGGCGACTAAATCTACACGACAAAGATCCCCTGTGTAGAGCCAGAGGAACTGATACTCATTGACGCATCGCTACATCCCCAGTATTAATGCTAAATGTGTTAACATTTACATATTGTAAGAGGACGTCCACTGGAGAGACGCTGATTGGATGGTCGCATCGAATGTATCGTGAGATCAGGAATCGATATTACATCAAGCGATGCTCCGTTACGCCGCTAATTCACCACGTTAGCAAACAGATTGCATAAATATGAGCGATCTTGAGAATGGATTTGAATCAACTAATCCAATTGCGTTTCCGCTGCACCCCTAGTACCGGGTGTTGGTGGCGCACGCCTGCAGCCCAGCACTGTGGAGGTCGCGAGGATTGGTGGATCACACACACACACATTTTGTGAAACTCCCTCCCGACTCGTGCGCGTTGCGGTCGCCATCCCCTGGCCCGCTAGGGTACGGCAGCACAGCAAGTGGGTTAATTACCATCTGTATTCCATCCGTATGGGGGTTAAGCATCACCTGTTTCCATCTGGCGTGCATGCCACACTCGTTCACGGAGTTGGCCAAAAGGTCAAAATATAAAACCACAGAGCTTGGGCAATAGTTGGTACCGGTTTCTGTCTTCCTTCCCCCTTGCTTTTAAAGTTCTCTCTCTCTCTCTCTGACAGTGAACTAAAACTGTGCGCATTCCGTATCGAGCATTATCATTATGAATGTGAATACACGTGCTTGTCACGCCGCGGGTGCGTTTAGATCGACCAGAGGGGCTTCCGTGGGGCCCCGGCACGGTCCCTACCTTGAGCAGCAGCGGGTACTTGAGCACACGCTGCATGGGGAACACGAGCAGGTCCCGGAGCGAGTGGCGGCCCTGGTTCGCGCGGTGGGTGCACTCCTGACACGCGTGACGAGGAAGGGGAGAACAGTTCGCCACGGAATGGAGCGCACGCGGGATACACGCGGGGCGAGTGGTCGCTCATGCGGCCCTGTGGTCGGTATGCCTGAAACCCCCGCGACCGGAGCGAGGGTCCATGGTTCGAAACTAGGCCGTGGTGACGCCCCCGATCCGGCGCTCGGTCGCTTGCTCCGCGGTTAATAAAATACGGAGGAGGTTCGCGTTCCAAACCACCCTGTAGAGTTGGGCTTGGGTGGCTGTTTGGAGAGCCGGGAGACGTTTGGTCGAGGAGAGGTCACCGTCCAAACGTCTCGGTTGACTTGCGTGACCGCGGAACGAGAAGGAGCCTGATTCTGAGCCCAGCCGCTCGATCCGACGCCAGGAACGCTCTTAAGTCACGGGACAGTGGTCGGCGTCGGCTTAGGATAGCGGCCAGGCGAGGCCTTCCGTCGAGGGTGACCCTCGGCCTCGCGTAGTTTTTCCTACTCGGTTTGGGCAATGCACGTCGTCAGTGGGGACGATGGCCGGTGGTCGAGACGAAAAACGGAGTGGCAGCTAAAGGAGGGTTATGCGGTGGAGATGTCGTCCACCCAAGGGGACTTGCTGCCCCCGGTGACACCGGGTGACACCGGGTAACATCCTCGGTTCCCCTTCCCCCACCTCCCATGAGCGCAGTTGGCTACGTACAATGCAACAGAATTTCAACATAGACACATACAACATGCGTACTCGGAAACAAATTAGCGATCACCTCTCCGTACATACGATTGCGCACAATATGCGCCAAAGAAGAAACTTTTGGGCTCGCCCCGGCTCTCACATCTATCTTTTGGCGGTATTCCTCCCGGGCAGTCAGCGTGTCGATGTACGCCGATGCGTCCGTCATCTTGCTGCAGTAGAGGCCGTAGAGGACAAACCTGGGACGGAGCGAGGGGGAACAGGAGGAGGGGACGGAGCGTGGAGCGAGCGGCACGCGACACGTGACACGCCGTGAGCCACACACCACAGGGGTTACGGGGCGGTCAGCTGGCTCCATCGTCATCATCGTTCATTATTTAGACTCTTCTGATAGCCGCAAAGGATGTCAGAGATCGGTGATGCGAAAGCTGAGTGGCCTATAGAACGAGCAACTAATTTGAAGACCCGACTCAGGAATGAGCTTGCGACAGCCTGCGTAGACCGACCGGCATGGGGACTGTGTAGCACATCACCTCTGTGGCACGTGGGCCGAGTGGTGTGTGGGTGGAGTGGCGTGTGGGTGGAGTGGCGTGTGGGTGGAGTGGCGCGTGGGTGGAGTGGCGCGTGGGTGGAGTGGCGCGTGGGTGGAGTGGCGCGTGAGTTGAGTGGCGCGTGGGTTGAGTGGCGCGTGGGTGGAGTGGCGCGTGGGTGGAGTGGCGCGTGGGTGGAGTGGCGCGTGGGGGGAGTGGCGATGTGGGTGGAGTGGCGCGTGAGTTGAGTGGCGCGTGGGTGGAGTGGCGCGTGGGTGGAGTGGCGCGTGGGCTGAGTGGCGCGTGGGCGGAGTGGCGCGTGGGCTGAGTGGCGCGTGGGCGGAGTGGCGCGTGGGCTGAGTGGCGCGTGGGCGGAGTGGCGCGTGGGCTGAGTGGCGACGTGGGCGGAGTGGCGCGTGGGCTGAGTGGCGACGTGGGCAGAGTGGCGCGTGGGCTGAGTGGCGCGTGGGCTGAGTGGCGACGTGGGCGGAGTGGCGCGTGGGCTGAGTGGCGCGTGGGCTGAGTGGCGCGTGGGCGGAGTGGCGCGTGGGTGGAGTGGCGCGTGGGCGGAGTGGCGTGTAGACCGAGTGGCGTGTGGGCCACGAAGAAAAGACTCTGATCTACGTGGTCAGGTGTCAAGTTTCAAGCCACGCATCGGACTATGAGACACACCCCCAGCTTCAGCCTTCGATGTAATTGAAAAATGAATTTTAAATTATCTCGAAAGTACGGGCACAGGATGTAGGTGGGTGGGGGTTGAGAGTCGCGTGTCCCAATGCCTCCCCGCCCACGTACTTCTCCTTGTAGTTGATGAAGATCTGGTGCAGGTTCTGTCCTCCGCGCTGCAAGATGTTGTGCTGAATTTCGGTGCAGAACGACCGGTGCAGCCTCAGCAGCTCCTGCCGAAAGCCGGACAATCGGTTTCCCGTCGTCGGGACGGGTTTTGCGCACGCCGCGTTCCCACGGGCGCTCGTTACCAACGGGGCCGCGCGACCGTTGAGGAGAAGGAATGAAACGGCGCCGGGCCGTCCTAGGAACAGGCCGGCGCGGCTCACATCTCATCTCCTACGTGTCGTGGCAACGCCGCGTTCGTGCGCACGGAACGCCGCATCTGCCGGCGAACGAATGAATGATGACCGAATGAATGAACGCAAAAGAGACCATGCCTTCCTACCTCCATGTTGCTGAAGATGGCATCGATATCCTTGTTCGTGAGCAATCTCTTCAGCGGCTGCATGAAGTGCTGCATCGGGGAGAGAGTGCATGGTAACGTGTGTATGCGTGTTCAACTTCTTGCCTACCGCACGTGGCCGACCGTGCTCATCGGAGGTGCGGTAAAGACTCGATGGCTGATTGAGCCGTGGGACAAATCACCCGTTGAGCGCGGGTACCGGAGCACGAGCGAGTGTTCACCGGTCGAACAAAATCAAGCATAAGACGAAGACTAAGATCCCCCTATTGCCTTAACAGACTGTAGGGGCAAGTGCTGTTAGCGTGTAGCACCTATGAAGGCCTACACGGCACACGACGGGGTGGGTGGCTCAGGGGAGGCTCAGGAACGACTCAGATAACCGTCGCTGATGTTGGCCGTGAACGGGAATCGAACTCCTGGACACCTGTGAAAAGCGCTTCAGAGGCTCATCGGATTCCTCCAGGATAAATGAAGATTCTGATTCTGAACTCGGGTTCGTAGCGCCGTGCGCTTACCGTTGCACTCTACGCGAAATTACGCACAGGCACGGGATGAAGTACCGCTTATAGAGTGAGAAGCACGGAAACCGGTCCCCTCCCTCGCGGCATGGAGCGCGGAGCGTGCGTGATGCGGCGAGCGTGCGTGATGCGGCGAGCGTGCGTGATGCGGTGTCGGTGGGCGAACGCCGTCCCTCACCTTCTCGATGGTCTCCAGCGTGTCCGTGTAGCGCCGCTCCGTCTCGCTGATTTCGTTCAGGCAGCAGTTCCTCCGGTCCTCGTCCCTCATCTGGCCTGGCTACACGCGCGAGCGGGGAACGTCAACGCGAGAGATTCCCGCACCCCCCCCGTGCCATCCCCTCTCCGTTGACAGAGATTTATATGAATCCCGTAATGTCAGCTATGCATGCATTCATACAATGATTTGTTTATTCTTTCGGATAGCCTCATTGAGTCTCAAATATATTTCCTTTTAATTCGTTTTCTGGACTGGGATTAACGCCTTACGGAAACGTTCTCTGTTGTCAGTGGCGTAAGCGTTTAGAGTTGGGCTCGTAGACGTTGAATCAATAGGTCAAAAAATTACTCGTAGACTAACATAGGACCCATTGAATAAAATTGGACCCGTAGACTTACACAGTATGTACAGTATGCATGCATGTTGAACTTTCTTTGCACCGTACGTAGCTAGCTGTGCTAATCGGAGGTGCGGGGGAAGGACAACAAACTAAACACAAAAATCAGTTCTAAAGAAGTTAGTTTCTATTTAGAATGGTCTTAAACTGGACCCACATATTTACACTGGACCCATAGACTTACATAAGACCCCATAGTCTTACAATGGACCCATAAACTAACACATGAACCCACATATTTATTAGGAAAAGGGAAACTTTGCCAAGTATGTATGTTCCTTGAACTTCTTTAGCACCGTACAAAGCCAACAGTGCTCAGCCATGGTAAATGGGGCGATGACGATGATGATGTCAGGAGATGTCAGCACTCTGCTGCCCTCACCGGAAGGATCGGCCTCATCACCTCCGACTTCATGATGTCCTCATACAGCTCGTCGCACTCCTCGTCGCCCGGCAAGTCGTAAATGTCATCCTCTTCATCCAAGTCGTACTCACTGCAGACAGAGAGTCGTCCATACACTCACACAGGGCCCATAGACCTACATAGGAACTATACACTCATACAGAGGCCCGTAGACTCACACAGAGACCAGTAGACTCACACAGGACCCATAGACTCCCACAAGACCCATAGACTCACACAGAGACACATAGACTCACATAGAGATCCATAGACTCACACAGAGGCCCGTAGACTCACACAGAGACCCGTAGACTCACACAGGACCCATAGACTCACACAAGACCCATAGACTCACACAGAGACCCATAGACAAACACAGAGACCCACAGAATCACACAGAGCCCCATTGACTCACACAGAGACCCGTAGACCCACACAGAGATCCATCAACTCACACAGGACCCATGGTCTGCTGCCTCAGCAGCAGACCATGCTTTCCCACCTTTCCCACCTGATGACGGACGCTTGTGTTGCGCCCGAATCGTCGTGATTTATTTTATTTTATACCTACGTGACTTTACCGAAAGAACCAAAGAGTATGGATTCCTGCAGTCACGAAAACTTCAAATCAAGATTGACTAACAAGCAATTGCACTATACACGTGCTGAATTTCATTTGTTAAAAATCAATGTCTTCAGACCCCATGGTCTGCTTGCTATTCGGGCGCCGCGGTGCCGAGATGTTAACTCCCTTGCCTGGTATGCAGGAGGTCGTGGGTTCGATCCCAACTTTGACACCTGCTGTATATTTGGAGTTTGCGTGTGTCTCCCCGTGGCCGCGTGGATTTTTCTCCGGGTCTTCCCGGAGAAAAAAATGTATATAAATGTACAAATGATAAGCCACATCGCTGAGCCATCGTTTGTGGCCAGATCGCTTCTGAAAAAGAGCTGTAGAGCTCAGTGGGCCTTTCCTGGTAAAATTTTAAAAAAGTTTATATTTTCTAGTTTTTTTAGAGCATATTTTATATTTTTCCCTTTAAAGCTGTAAGGGTTACTGACGAATGTGTTTATGGTTTTTTGATTGTTATTTAGTTGGTTCTTGTACGTACCTGTCAACCCCTTAACAGTGCCTAACTTATTACATACCAATTCAGACCTACAAAGTCCCGTCACAACGGAGAAACAACAAAAATATTGTTTTGCCTGTACAAGAACACGGGTAAACAGTATGGGTTGACAGGCATCCTTGGACAAGCACTGCCAACACGCGTTAGCAGCGTCGCCAATGAATTGTTTTGAGCGGCGAAAAAATAGTGGTGGTATTCGTTGCAGTGCCATCGGTTGCCGTAACATCCACAACCGCAGCATGGGGGCACCACAAATCTCCAAGATGAAAGGACAGATTCTTGAAGCGTCACCCACTACGATCTTTAGAGTCTCTCCAAATCCACATTTTGAAACACGCGTTGAGGTTTTTTACGCTCTTGTGGGGCTATAAGTGTCCACGTGATGGGCAACTTTGTTGAGCGGCTATCACTTGTGGGCAGGTCGCTTCTGGAAAAATAAGTGAATCCTTCAGCGGGCTTTTCCTGGTAGGATGGGGGGGGTGGTTTAGTTTTATTTCAATGTGTTTGAGTGATGTGTTGGCCTTTCTTATACTTTGCACTCCCAACATGTTTGTGCACTGTTTGTTGCTGTAACGTTCTTACGCCGTGCCCCTACTGGACATCTGTGACACAGAGCTCTGTAGCTCATCGGATTCCTCCAGAATGAATAAATATTCTGATTCTGAATGTGGTCAAAGAGGTTTTTGCTGGGTGTGTAGGCAAACTGACTTGACGAACCAACGTTTCCGTACGATTCTCGTATGGGAACAGAAACGTTCCTTCGGAAATTAACGGAGGTTGTCGCCACGAGTCATTCGTGTCATTGTTTTTTAATTTGCCAAGCTGCCTCGGGAGTTCTTTGCACCTTTGGACTTAGCTTCCTCGTCTCGTCACCAACACTGGCCCCCCATAGCAATAATTGCAAGCCGGAGTAGGTGCAGAAAAAAAAAACCACACGTGCACACACCACGACTTTGATCCTCCCCGCTAGCCTCCAATAATCTGTTGGGGCAAGTGCTGCTTAGCGAGCACTTATGAAGGACAGCACCACTCACGAGGTGGTGGTTTGACTTGACGAGCACTACGCCCGGCTGCCTTTCTCTTCCCAGCGCTGATGTGTTACACACTGTAACAAATTTATGGCTGAGTCGGTCTAGAGGAGGCCCAGGACCAGTTCAGATATTCGCCGGGAATCGCACTCAAGACCACCTTGATTGTAACGCGGTGCGCTAACCACTACGGCCACCGCTCCACCCACATACGCACACATACGCACACATGTACAGTACAAAGACAAATATCCCCCGTATAGCCTTAACAGACTGTTGGGGCAAGTGCTGTTAGCGAGCACCTATAAAGGCTAGAACGGTACACGATGGGGTGCGTGGCCAGCACCACGCCCGGCTGCCTTTGTTTCCCCAGTGGTGATGTTTTCACACCACACCAGGTACTCATTTAAGGCTGAGTTGGCCTAGGGGAGGCCCATGGCCGGTTCAGATAATTGTCACCGGTCTTGGCCGCGAGCGGGAATCGAACTCGGGTTGCCGCGTTCGTAGCGCAGCGTGACGCTAACCGCTACGCTACCGCTCCCACATGTACACACGTGTACACGCATACGCACACACGTGGGGTAAACTGGCCAGAATTGAAAGAGCAAACCGCAAGAACGCTTGACACGTGCGTTAACCCTTCTGGGAGAAGCCACGGTGACCATTTTACATACGCAGCTGATGGCTTTACATATGCAATGCACCGATAAATGTCAGCTCAGTGTGATCATAAAGGATTTCGTATCTCAACAAGCTAGTAAGCGAGCATCTTATTCACGACCATAGGAGGTGACAGAGACCGCGTCTCTATTTGTTTTAAGGAGAACTGGGATGGAAGGAGGTGAGAGAGACTGTGTCTATTTTTTTAGGGAGAACTGGGGTTGGAATATCAGATGAACAAATCAATTAACTCCTTAAATTATCTTAGAGACATAAACGTTCCAAGCGAATGACAACTAAATCTGATGATCGAGCTTTAAAAAGAATGCCGCGTACCAAATGCAAAAAAAAAAACTAAAAAACATTAACAATTTTACAGACCTCGACTATAAGTTTAACGATCATTTAGCGTACTTTGGAATAAGGTGAATTGCACTTTTGACACCTTAAAGATACAAGAAACATCGCCGAACCTCTGGGAAGGAAAGTGACCGCATGAGGCAAGTCGAGGCCATGCAGACGACTGCACGAAATGTAGCCAAGTTGGTGCAAGGCAAAGGGACAACATTGAAACAACTGGTTTCATCCTAAACATTCACCAAGGTTCTTGTCGAGTCTATTCATCATTCTCTTTTTAAACTCAGCTTTGGTCGCCACTCCCACTACCACTTACATTCATGCAATTTTTTTGCGGACGTGACAAATACAGCGAAATGGTGCAAAAAAAAATCCACAAACAACGGGCGGAAATTTGAACGAGGAGAAAATAAAAAAAAACCAAGAGACTTTAGAAACTGGACAAAAGAGACATTTTTGAATCTTGAATCGAGAGCCCAAATTTTGGCGATCCCAATCACCGCTGTGGGGTAAAACGTGAGACGAGCCTGCCTGACCGTGGACTCGTTCACCTGTAATTGTGGAGATGAACGTTTAGTGATCATGAACCCAGTTTAGTTGCGCTGCACAGAGACAGTGGGGAATTATGATCTCGTGAAGGAGCATAAACCACCATCACGCAAACTCCGGTCACACTCGCGGCGGCGGCTTTTGGCTGGTATAGCAAAAAGACGGTCAGTACATCGAGCTCTTTCAGATGTTCTTCCGAAGCTATCTGCAAAGCTCTTCCTTCCGATAATAGGAAATCACTTGAGCTGTGGACTTTTAAATCTAGATTGAAAACAAATTTCTAAACAACTGTTTAGTTTATTTTCCTACTCCCACACCTACGATAAGCACGGTTGTCTACGTATGGTGTGAAAGAAGTTCAACGTACATACAAACGTCAGACAAACTCATGGTGAACTCAGATGACACATTTGGCAGCCCAGGTAGAGCATTGCGCTCCGAAACGACATTGATTCATTATTTAATTTATTTCGGAACTTTGTTATTTTCACTTTTGTACAAAGCCCCTCCAGAGTCCCTATGATTCATGACGCTGCGTCGTGTTTCAACTCACTTTTTGGTTTCCACAAATAGGCGCTGGCTGTGATGTTGTTACCGCTGCCATCAATCGTAACGACCGGGGGGGGGGGGTAATAGGGCCACACCACCAACTACCAAGGAAGTAATTATAAGATATGTTGGGGGGAACACATCCCCCCCAATATTCAAATATGTTCAAAATGTACCCCCCCCCCCCCCCCATATATTGCTATAAAATAGATTTCTGTTCATATGATTGTGGTTATGGTTGTACTTTATTAATCCCGAATCTCTGCCATTACATACAATGAAACAATAAAAGGTAAAAAAAGAAAAAAACAGAGCAATGTAATACAATACACTCTTAGACATTATTGTAAAAAATAAAAAAAGTCCATCCCATGTGTTAGTTAAGTTTTTAATATTTTAGGCAGAAAATTCGTTTTCAGATTTAGATTTTTTTTTCTGGGGGCGCACCCCCAGACCCCCTGGAAGATTTGGTCCCCCCAATGTTGACTCCATGGCTACGGCCTTGACAACTACGTATATTGCTGCACTGACCTCTGCTGGGCCACGCAGAGGAATCTGCCGCCTACAACAACCTGTTTGTGCACGGTGGTCGCCCATCCAAGCACAATCCAGAGTCAAACTTGCTTAGCTTCGGCAAGAGGTCATTAGGTCATAGGTGATTTTTTTATTATTATCTATTATGGATGACAGAGGAATCAAGAATCGCACACGTCCCTCGAATGCCCTCTTGTGTTGTCACGCAAAAAAAAAACCACAACAGACAGTTGGGGAAATGACTCAGAGTCCACGTCTCGCGACAACCACGTCAAACGTCTCCACGATGACGAGGCAACTGTTGCAGTTTTAGAAGTGAGAAGGACGAGAAAGAGGAGGACGGGTTCTGAGAAGCCGCGAACGGGGAAAATTACTCACTCGGCCATCTCCTCCAGGCTGTGATAGATGTCTTCGTCATCTTCCAGGTCCTGGCTGGGAAATCCACTGCGGAAGGGAGCGTGGGCGACGAGACGGAGACAATTTCAAAATCGCGGCGGCGTCTTTTTTTCCCGCTCGGTCTTTTTTGCGCAACGGACCCCCGTTCCCTGTGCCGCCGGAATAACGACGAGAGACCCGAGACTGGCGGGTAGCCGCGTGAGCGCACGCGTTCATGACGACGCAGGGGAAAGCTGGGGGTGACACAGGCGTTTCACGGTCATCGACAACCGTGATGCTTCTCAGAGCTGTGCAATCGCCCCGTGACAATGTTTGCCCCAATTGGGGCGAGAGAGGTAGCGTGTGTCGCGGAACGTAAATCCGAGATGGTGAAATATTTCCTCCGTTTGTTGTTTATCGTTTGAATACCATGTTTGGTATTTTTTTGGGGGGGTGGGACGGGGTGGGGGGACGTCTCCAAACGTCACTTCGAATAACTTTGGTGAGTGCGCATCTCCCAATTATAACGTTACTGCGTTCTTAACGCCCGTCTCCGTTTAGCTGTTACGTGTTCCTCAATGTTTGTATTCACGGCCTGTAACAGCTGTGGCACACGGGTCTTCTATAAACAAGTCGCTTTTGTCCAGAATCTATTTGATGATATATAATGTGCCACTGATGTCAGCTGTAGCTGAGAAAATTATTCAGGCCGCTGGGTTCTTAACCCAGTCCGCTAAACGCTGCATCAGCATTCGGCCGACATAATAAATGAGAAATCGATGATGATGATGATGATGCTGATGATTCAGGTCAGGGTTCGTGGTACTGTTCGGGTTCGAGGTTGCGATAGCCATTCCTACCCGATGCCTTTTTTCTGCACCACAGCGGAGTACGAGAGCTTGGAGAGTGCGTTGATCACCTGTCAACACACGGGGTACACACGGGGAACACACGTGGAACACGCAGTGTACACACAGGGTAAATACGGGGTAGACACGGGGTACACAGAGTTAGCAATTCCCACTTAGTCAATTGAATCATAAAGTCCACATTCATTTCTGCTCAGTGAGAAATTATCTCAATACAGCTTGAGATCATTTGAGGGGTATGGGAAGGGGCAGCCTAATAGCATGGGGGGGGGGGGCTGGGAGGGCAGAGCCCCCCTCTTGACAGGTCAGCCCCCCTCCCCCCCCCCGTTCTAAATTCTTACTGGTACAGTATCTACATAGCGGAAGAGAGCCGGAGCAGAACACACGTTGGATAAAAGCAGACGGCATCCGTTTAAGGTTTGACGTTGTGCCGTGCCCCCCTCTGTATTTTTTAATGCCCCCCCACCCCCATCGCCCGCCATCTCTCCCATCCACCTCGAAACAATTCTGCTGTGGTGGCGGCGCTTGGAAAGGAAAGGGAATTTGAGGACCTCCGGTCAGAGCTATCGGTTCATTCTAAAATGACCCACATTTGTCGATCGCACCGCCAAGTTAAGGCCTCCTCCCGTTCGGCATCGACCGCGAGGATCGTGCCACGGCCGGTGCTGAAGGGGCGCCAGTGCACCGGTTCGGATATCAATCTCCACCGATGCGAGCCGAGGTGGGAAATGAACGGCCACGTTCGTTGCGAAGGGCGCGCTAACTGGCTGCGCCATCACCTCGTCCCACGCAATAAATGCGCCGCCCGTTGTTCCGTCTGGAACAATCACCACACTCGCAGCAGTTCTATGGATTGTTGTGATTTGGGAGCTGCAATTATATGTTTATCGACCAGATTGCAATTTTTCCCACTTATTTAGCTTTTCCCATCGCTCCGTTCAACTGGATGTAAAATCAGCATCTCGTTTGCATATCATTTGCGTGTGCGGTAAGCGGTCAATTCACCAACGCGCGATCGGAAGCGCGCGCCATGCAAGCGCCAAGAATCGGGCAAAAACCCTGCGAGAAAAATCTGCACCGGGCATGGACACCACCTCCCATCACCAAGTCACACTGGCCAGCGGGGCGAAGTATGGTCAAACAAATCCACGTGACCAACATGGGGCAGAGAACACTTCATTCGAAAGTGGATTGACGAATGGCTGAAAAGAATAATATTCTTTGAATCGGTTTTAATAATAAAAATAATAAAAAGTTCCAGCTTGGTTCCTCTCTGTATACATCTGTGAAAAAAAAAAACATGCGGCTGGACACGAGCCGTGACAGGCACGCACGCGCCTGCAGTAAATGTGAGAATGGGTCACGGGTTTCATGCACATCTATGATTAGTGCAGCGGCGGGCCGGAGGAATGAGGCTCTTCCCAGAAACCAGCTTCCCTTCCTTGCCCCCAGCAGGGCCAGTTAGGAGCAGACGTCGAGTTGCCCAATGACATTTCCTCTCAACGCCTCCCTCAAGGCTGCAACTCCTGACAGAGCCGAGTCAGCGGCTCCCCGCTCCGTCGTGCGCGGGTTGGGTAGTGGCGGTTCGGTGCATCGGCGGTGGAAATTTCACATCCCATCCGGTGGGGACCAGTGTCTCATTTTCAATGCTATAGTTGATTTCCCTAAAGTGGTACTAATTTAATCAAGCAGCAGGGATGATGATGATGATGGGCTGGGTGACCTCTTTCCTCGCCCCCTCTCGCCCCCCACCACCTCCCCTGATGAGAACCAGAAGGTCAAAATCGGTCCACATTGTGCTTCGTAAAACAAGTCTGCTGAATAATATTAGTTGGGAAAGTAGGCTAATGGACTAAGAAATAATACTGCATATGTATGAATGTTATCTATATGTGGAGATAGAGCGGAGTTGTGCCTATATTTTATTTTAAGAATATCACAAGTTGGGTTTCGATTGCAACGCACATCATCAGCGAAATTATTGTCTTCAACTTGCACTATTATTTATTTTATGTTCCCTTAGGGGTGTCCTCAATGCAATCTCCCAACGCAGGATGCCACCGTTTAATAGGCTACGCTTCCACGCTCCCCCGATATATAAAAAATATTTTTTTGCTTTTGCCTTTTCAGCAGCAAGCGGCAAGAGCCGATGACTAAGTACGAAGCAAATAAAGGATCTGTGACTCGATTAAACAAACAAAAAGCAGCCGTGAGGGCGGTGCGTACGCTGCCGCTTTAAAAACCGCAGTGGGCCCGCGGAGGCGAGGCGGCAGCGGAAGTTGATCCTGGGTTTTTTTTTCTGTGTTGCTCTCTTATCAGTCTCTCGCCAAGGCCCGGCCGGCTTCCTGATTCGTGAAAGTCATTTAAAATAAGGGAAACTTGAATTACGGCGAAGTTTGTGGGCCGCGAAATGTATGGGGCCAATGCAAACGCTCCAGCTGGAATTCTGGCAGATGGGCATTTTTCATTCCTTTCATCACACTTTCCAAATAGGGATTAAAGCATCAATGCAATTACTCCTTCTGTCTGTTTCTGCAAAGGGATGGGAGGGGTAATGGTAACGCTCGTAAAGCTGACCCAATATGAGCTGAACTTTGGAATATGGTTGTGTTGCTATTAGGGACTTACTCGATAGAAAACCGACCAAACTGATCAAAGGCACCGCCCAAAACTTAAACTCACAAACCAGAGCAAAGGGGACTACGGAATTAGCTAAGAACAAAATGGCTTTTGTCTTGGCAGTTACCCATCAGCTTCTATACCTCTAATTGAATACCTGCAAAGACAGAACGTATGCATTTTGCTGACGTGTTTAAACAATCTTGCATGGTTCAGCTGCCTAAACGTTGGCAAAAATGCCTAGTATTTTCCCAGGAAAGGATAAGGTTGGACTATGACAACGGTTTCAATGGGACACACCTTGCTGATATGATGTAAATAAAATCAAAACCAGTCTCATCTTGCCTGATTTTTTTTAACCCAATATGCTACTCAAAAGCTTTCATCTTGAACACCCAGAGGCTGGTAAATGAAACATGATTAATTTGAATTTTATTTTTAATTGAAGACCTCGCCCAGTGCGATCGCTTGCAAGAGGGAGGAAACCGGATGACCCAGAGAACAGCCCAGCACCGTGGCGTACGACGCTGGCACCTCCTGACGCACAACTTGCAGCCCCACGCCTATAACACCTGGCAAGCGCTGCTGGGTGCCCTTCCAACTTGCGAATCGGGCTCAATTCTGCTTAGCTTCCAAGATCCGATGAGATTGGGTGCATTCAGGGATATTTAATGCGGGCCAATATTTTTTTTATTTTCTAAGTAATTGTTGCCGATTTAACTCAGAGATAACACGAGTCATACAAATTGTGTGATGCGAGCGCGTGTTAGTGGTGAAGTGTTTCGCGCAAAACCCGAATAACATGAGTGGTATCTGAACTTTTCCGGGGCCTTCCTCTCGGTTGATTTTGCCATAAATGAGAACTTGGTGCTGCGTGTAAACAGCAGCAACGGGGAGACTAATGATGATGCCTGTGCACAATGCAGGCCAGATGACCCCTCTGTGTGGCTGTTCAGCCCTAATAGGTGCTCGCCACAACAGTCGGCATGGCTAAACATGGGACATCTTTCTTTGTGTGTGTGTGCAAGCACGTGGGGAGTGGTGGTGCAGCGGTTAGCACACTACGCTATGAACCCAGCCACCCGAGTTCGATTCCCACTCATGGCCAACACCAGTGACGATTATCAGAACCGGTCCTGGGCCTCCTCCCCTAGGTCAACTCAGCCTCAAATGAGTACCTGGTGCGGTATGTCAACAGCACGTGCCCCAACAGTCTGTTAAGGCTACATGGGGAATTTTTGTCTTTGTGTGCAAGCACACGCGTGTCTCGTTTCTTCCTCCTACATTTAGGGTGTTACAGTCGTAGCGGGTGGAGGGGTGAAGTGGTAGTGGAGTGGTTAGCGCGTTGCCCTATGGTGCCGGAGACCTGAGTTCAATTCCCAGCCAGGGCTAACTTCAGCGACGAGTAACATCTCAACCGGCCTCGGACCCTCGCCCATTTCTCCAACCCAGCACGGTGAAGTATGGTCATACAACTCAATTTAGCTTCCTAAATGCCAGTGCATGTATCATTACAAACATGTCTCAGCTGCCGAATGGCAAGATACGACGTAACTGTTTTAGAACCCCCAGTGTTGGTGTCTTATCGGTGATGGAACAAAAAGAAAATGTTGTTTGAGCAATCACACATTCACATGTCACGGATTTCCCAGGTGTTTTTGTGCAAGCAAAAAGGCCACGCATGAATGACAAGTTTCCACATTCAATACAAGTGGGCTGGCTCAGTTGCACCAATGAGACCGTGTCCCCCATGGGAGATCGCAAGCAAGATCAGCATTTGGCCAGAATGCATAAATAAATCGCGCAGCATGCTTTTAGCAGCGTTACCAGACGTGACTTCCTTCACTTGGCTCAGCTTTCCAGCCGTGTTAGTGTTAAGAAGAAGCACACTGTGAAATGCGATACATATAACAGACGTTTGTTTTAAATGGTCCACGTTGAGCCATGCCTGCATTAAAATTAATTCTAAAATATTTTAAGAGGGGAGGAAGGGGAGATGGATGGGGGGGCACAGAATGGAATTTGAGGACAATCCTGGAGACTATTGTGACTCATGGAATGTGGGCACCCATACCCTGGTGCTGAACTTGAGTCATTACTGGCATCACTATCGAAGCCATGTCAAAGTGTGGCACTAATTCATACAGCTCCTGGCAGCTGGGACCAGGATTAAACCTGGGACCAGTTTAAGGGGTCCCCCGTTTTTTTCCCTTAAAATTTAGAATCAACATGCGTTCAGAGTATTTGGCTGCTATAAATTTCCACATGGAGATAAGCCACTTCACTGAGCTATAACTTGTGGCGGCCAGGTCACTTCTGAAAAAGAGCTATGGAGCTCAGTAGGCCTTACCTGGTAGAAATTATATTTTATTTTTATTTTAGAGATATGTGAGGTCTTTGTTTAAAGAATGCACGTAAGTTTGAGACACCATCATCAATCACATTGACTGTTAAAGAGAAGCGTGGCTTTGGCAGGACACATCCATGGCTAGAACGACGGTGGTCGAGTCTAACGACGGAATGGCAGCCAAACGAGAGGAATCGCACCCGAGAGGTGGGTTAAATCAACTCGCGTCCAAGTGTCCAGGTGGTCTGCTACATCGTAAGATTTTTTTATCCAGTGGTGAATTGACCATGATCAGGGGTCGGCAACCAAAGGTGCTCGTCTTACCTTTGCGAAATCCCGCACTTCGAAGAGGTCGAACGGGTCAAAGAGCTCGGTGTGGTGCATCCCGAATCTGTTGACGCAGGTGTTGATGAACATGCGGATGTTCCTCAAGCACAGGAACTGTGGGAGGAGCGGTTGGGAGAATGGTGGGGAAGAACAGCCGCACGCTCGGATGTCAAGTTCATAAAAACGCAATGTGTGAATATTGATACGTACATTACGCACACACACACATATATATAAATGCACATACACGAATAATATTTAACTTAAATGGTCGCGTGCAAAATAATCATTTGCAGCCCTTGCATGTTCCCCGTATACACCAACCTGCGCTGACCGGTACGGTAGAGTATGGTGAAATGACCTCCACGACCCGCACATGCGTATACTAAGCCAAAGATCCCCCGTATAGCCTTAGCAGACTATTGGGGCAACTTGCGGCCCCACACATCGTGTGCCGTGTCGGCCGTGTCGGCACACGAGGTGATGCGTGACCAGCACCACACCCGGCCACCTTTGTCTCCAAAGTGTCGATGTTTACACACCGCACGAGGTTCTCATTTGAGGCTGAGTCTACCTAGGGGAGGCCCAGGCCCAGTTCAGATAATCGTCACTGGTGGCTGTGAGTGGGAATTGATCCCCGGTTGCAGGGTTTGTAGCGCAGTCCGCTAACCACTACACGACCGCTCCCCACACATACATACATCCACACAGACTCTTTCAAACATCTACACAGAGATACTATCTCACGGTGGCGAGGAGATGTTTATCTCCCTCGCCGACAACTACCCTGACGATGCCTATATATTCGGAGTATTCAACATGAATGGAAGAATCCATGAGTGACGTTAATGGGAACAATAGCCGTGGTCGTAGCGATGGCCTCATGCCATTGTCAATTATTGGATGGTAGCAGTTCGGTCCAGAGGATTCTAAAGCAGCTCAGCAAGGAGGCATCAAATTAATGTTATTTATTAGAAAATAAGAATTAATATTTATTATAACTAAAATAAGGAAGTTAAAACTTACAGGACATTCAGATCTGTCTTTACCAATGACTTTTGTTACAGTACAATATTAGATATACATACATACATATGCATTCAGACATTGTTAAAAATGCATTGTGTAGAGAGTAATGAGGTGGGGGCATGTTTCCCACTGTTGCAGATCACGTCAGCTGCAGACAGCAAAACCCTATCCCTCTCCGCATGCGACCTGGACCGCCGGCAGAATTTCCATCGCTAACTTGACCACCTCACCCACCGCCTTATCTCTCTTGTCGCCCACTTGGCACGTTACTTCATAACAACCAAACACATCAGTTCCCGCGAACAGAAACATACACGCACGCCCTCGCACAAGATGAAAATCCCCCGTGTAGCCTGAACAGGCTTTTGGTGCAACTGCTGTCAGCAAGCAGCACCTATGAAGACCGGCACGGCACACGAGGGGGTGGGTGGCTGGCACTATACACATCGCACCAGGTTACTCATTTGAGGCTGAGTCGACCTAGGAGAGGCCCGGGACCGGTTCAGATAATCGCCAGCGCGCTAACCACCGTGCCACCGCTCCCCAACACACGCACCCACCCACACGCTCGTGCGTGCGATTCTGACTCATTTAATTCAGATTGAGGGCCGAGAAAGCCTCTTCGTTTCTTTTCACTGCGAGTCGCAGCCGTCACACAGGCACACTGGTGACCCTTTAGTGTTGCACGACACTTACAGATCCTGCTTTTTGCGTTGGATTTGTTTGTCCTTCCACATGCACCTCCGGTTGGCACGCTTGGCTACGTACGGTGCGAAAAAAGTTCAGTATAAATATGTCCCAAAGATCCTGAACGGCACACGCGACCCCTTCTGCCGAGGCAGAAAGGTCGTGCCGTCAGTGAATTGATGTCATTGTCTTATGACCTCTACGAAATTAGAGACAGGAACGCACGGCGGAGAGAGAGGCCCTCACACAGCAATGGAATCGACAAAGGGTGATGATGTACATGCAACATAAGCACAATTATCGTCATAATGTATATGTATGTATGGTGAACTTCTTTTGCACCGTACGTAGCCAGCCGTGCTAACCGGACGTGCGGGGGAAGGACAACAAACTAAACACACAAAGCAGTTCTACAGAAATTAGTTTTAAATCTAAATGCAAATGTGCATTAGCTCCCAGTGACTTCCGAATATCCGAAGGAAGAGCGTTCCAGAAACCGCGCGATGCGGCGACTGTCTTTGTTTGATGGTTAGCCAAAAAAACAAGTGACAATGATCATTTACAGCCCGTGTATCAATCGACTGTTGCACGCAGCATCAGTCACGGGGGTTTGTTTGACCTTACTTCACCACGCTGGTCAGTGCCTGGGTTGGCGAAGGTGGGCGGTGTGCCCCACTGATGTGAGCCGTGGCTGGGATTCAAACTCAGGTCGCCGGGTATCACGAGTACAGCAATTTACCCGCACGATTGGAGCGACAAGATCAACTCGTGCGGCGTGTTGCGTTCGTGAGGGATGGCGACGGCTCGGAGAGGCCCTCGTCCGGCAGTGCATAGAGCACGGCTGACGATGTACATGGGCGTAGATCAATACCCGGCGTGTATTGATCCACACGGCAGCCATCACAGTGAATTAGCCGAAAGCAAGCTTTCAAGTAGCCTGCCAGATGCACATTGTGGAGACTAACGTCCCTCCGTTATTTTCCGCTATTGCCGACCCACAGCTGAGGCTGGAGACCTGGGTATGACAGCTTCACAGCACTTAGGGTTCTCCCAGCGCAAATCAAAACATCCATCTCCCTAAGAAGGTCCCAGCGACGTTATTCGCGCGAGTGAAACGACAGAGGCCATTTCGTACAAGAATCGGTTTTAACGGGTCGTGCTAACGAGTTATTTCCCGAAAATGTAATGACCGCTGCCTAGACGTAAATTACACGCACACTTAGCCACGGGTCTACCTAGCAAATGAAGCAATTTCTGCAATGGATTCTGTGCGTATGAAGTTAATGGGTCTTTAATTTCGTGCTAAGCCTGGATTAGCAACAATGCATCGCAATGCCTGAGTGTTGTGTTCATTGTTCTTCAATGCGACAAAGGATTCGCACAACGCACTCCTTGTGACTGTCTCGTGAAATGGTGATGTAAAAAAGAGAACACATTGGTTGATACATTTTGACTCTGACCTGATATCGGTAAACATTTCGTATTTATACGAACCGTGCGTGTAAGTAAAATTATCTTGATAATTGGTTCTTTACCCTTCTATCTGGCAACAAAACTGACACCTTTTTACAAGGAGTCATGTTTGCATAGACCGCAATACCTGCAGTCATAATGCAAACCAAAAACATTACTCTGATAATGTGCAAGGACAGTGCACATTATCAGAGTTATGTTCTTTTGTTTGTATTATGACTGCAGGTATTGCGGTCTATGCAAACATGACTCCTTGTAAAAAGGTGTCAGTTTTGTTGCCAGATAGAAGGGTAAAGAACCAATTATCATATTTTTACTGGCAGGTTCCCATAGTGTAAAATTATCTTTGTAAGTGTGTGGTCAATGCCCAGCACATTATAAACATTCAGTGCATTTGATGAAACTGTGTTGGCAGTGGTGCAAGAGCACAACAAAGCAACAACACAACGTGGATGTTGGAAAAAAAAAGGCTACTGCTGTTTCTTGGCGCGACGTTTTAGCCCTTCTAGAATCATCACTAGAATTAAACAACAATCACTGAAACCACAATCATCCATACGATGTACTGGATGCGCGCAGTGATACGCAAAGCATACGGAATGCTAATGACATGCTTAACATTGAAGTACTCTTACGCATTACAAGTCGTGTATCATTTCACCACTTTTGAAACCCCGTGCCGTATATGGAGTGGTGCATTGGCGCGTTGGTTCGTGGTTAGCGCACGATGCTCTTAACCCGGCGTTCAGAATTAAATCCCTACCATGGCGAACATAAGTGGTGAGCAATATCTAAATCGACCCCCTTCTGCCCCCTTCACTTAACCCAGGATGGCGAAGTATCGTCTAAAAATCCCTGTGACTGATACGGTGTGGAGAAGGCTTCATCCACCAATGGATTGACAGAGCACTTTAAGTAATTCTTATTTAATATTAAGCATTTAACAATTCCCCTACCCTAGCACACGAACTCAACGAATTGCCATGATTAAGGATAGGCATTCAATTTGAGAATCAATCCTGAAGAAGCATTAGGATTCATAATTTGGGTAAAATTTACGTAAGTGGTTTTTAAATCCTGTATGATGTGAAGGCCCATATGTTCTAAATACAAAAAATAGGTCTTATTACTTCCGTAATCAATTTTAATGCAAAGCTTTTTTTAATCCACACTAAATTTGCCTTGTACCCATGATAACCATGTACTGCACTGTTCATCGATATTTCTCTCCCAACGTTGTTGTTGTTTGTATCCGAGGTCTCCCTTGAAAAAATTAAAATATCCAGGCTCGCTTGGTCACAAGAATGAGGATGTGCGTGCACTTATTTGTTGTTAAAATGCTGCGACATCTCAAATGGACTTGAGAATATCCAGGAAATTCAAACATGCACATATATAGGTATGTACGTTGAACTTCTTTCACACCGTACGTAGTCAACCGTGCTAATCGGAGGTGCGGGAGGACAACAAACTAAAGACATCCATAATCAAGGTTTTTTTTTACGCGATTTAACCCAACAAAACCTCTACTATGGATAATATTCGTCGCGAAAGCCTACGTGTTAAACAAACTAAACACACACGTGTTTAAATTTAGATTTAAAGCTTTCGTGACTGCAGGGATTCATATTCTTGGTTCTTTCGGTAAAGTCACGTAAAAGGGAAATAATAAAATAATAGAATATAAGTATATTTCTTTAAGTATATTAATACTATTTTATTAATAATAAAATAATATAACAGAAATACTTTTTTTTCAATATATTTATATTATTTTATTATTTCCCTTTTACGTGACTTTACCGAAAGAACCAAGAATACACACGTGTTTGTAATGATTTCTCAGAAGAGATCACGGGGGAAGAATAAAGGGAACAATGGTATCAACGTGGGATGGACACCACCACAGCGGGAACACAGCGGCGCGTTCAGCCAACAGTCAGCAAAGAGTCCCAGCACCAGCAGGGCCCCAGGGAAATCCAGAAAACGCAACAGAACCAAAAAAGCCCACGGCCCCCCCCCCAGGCCACGAAGCCAACAGCCCACACGACCACCACCACTCGCCGCCATCAAGCACAACCCACCGCCGCTACCAACCAACCACAACCCTCCTCAACCACCACCGCAACCAACGCGATCATTATTTCGTACACTTGTGCATTTGCGCCATATTTAATAGAGCGAGGCTGTCGCGAAGGCGCTGCGTTTCACGGACGCGGTCTGCAGGAGTTTCACGGTGGTGGTGGGGGGGGGTCGAAGTTGCAGAGGGTAATTTGTGGGATCACTCTTCGAACTTGTGAAATTTGGGCCGCGATTCCGGCACACGCGCCGCATTTCGAATGATGTCAGGGGATCTTGAACATTCCCCGTGAAGCGGGCGGCGAACGGTATTCCACGGTCAACGCGCCCGCCGTAGTAACCGGGGTGGCCTGTCGGGTACGAACCACGAACCTCTCCAGCAAGTGGCGAACGCTTTGCCGCTGGGCCATATCGCTGCCCCGATACAACTACCACCGCCCACTCCCAATCTACACTCAGCGCTACTATAAAACGATGTGAATTTTTTTTTATTAAATTTTACCAGGCAATGCCCACTGAGCTATGTAGCTCTTTTTTCAGAAACGACCTGGCCTCAAATGATAGCTCAAAGAAGTTGCTTATCACGTAGAAGTTTATAATAACCAAATACTCTAAACGCATGTTTCTAAATGCGGAGGGAAAACCCGGATAAAAATCCACACGACCACGGGGAGAGAGAGAGACACGCAAACTCCAAATATACAGCAGGAGTCAAGGTCGGGATTGAGCCCACGACCTCCTGCATAGCAGGCGAGGGAGTTGACATCTCGCCACCACGGCACCCCGATCCACCACCACTACCCACCAACACCATCCACCGCCACCACACAGCATCCACTCAATCACCATCAACCACCGCCACCAACCATCCACAACCCCATGCTGCTTCACCAAATTAGGATGCAAAAGGTGTGGAGCCATTTTCTCCCTGTGGGTCGGATGGGACTTTCAATCAATTACCTTTGGCAGGCAACCACACAGCAACACACACTGCAGCCACTTCCGTAACTGCAGTGACTCAGCACGTGAACATTTTCAACTCAGTCTTGTTGTCAGATAAACAATATTCACCTCCAGTACCAGATTAGTGCCGCTTACAATGTTTGCAGTGACGATTAAATATCGTGTGCGGGCCATTTCCAAGCGGTTAGGCCTCATGTAGCCACCGGAGTTGCTACCTATCCTGCTTTTTCCCAGCATCATCCTCTTTGTCGTGGGAAATCTGAAAACCGTTCCAAGGACATTAAAAGTCCCCCGTTTTTTGCACAGTTGCATAATGATACACCACTCTAGCCGACCCATTACCACGTAGCCCTCTCCTCATCTGCTACCGCGAGACACTCTCCTTCTCGCGACCTGTGCCGGTTTATGCACCACCTCAAAGGTGGCAACCCAAAGTGGTTGAGATTAACCATACCCCCAGTACGGAAAGTCTACGAACGGATTCCCTTCTTTTTAACACGTAGGCTTTCGCGACCATTATCATCACATTTTTTTGTTGGTTAGCTCCGCGTAAATATAAACGTGTCGTTGCTTTCCAACACACCAGTGTTGCTGTACTAGTAACTCATTGCCACGTTCTGTTCACGTGACAAACCTTACTAATTAGCTGTGTCGGGTGGTGGCAGGTTTAACGACACATTTATATATTTACGCGCTCTAACCCCCCAAAACCTCCCCTCCCCTCTATTATAGATTCACTTCGCCACGTGACCTGGTCGCGCGCTTCACCTGGGACATCTGCGGACGAAGGTTGATCTCCTTGAGGGGCAGGCTGCCCGGCTCGACGTTGTTGAGCAGCTGGCAGAGGAGGACCCCGTCGCGCAGCACCTGGGCGAGCTCGAACACCTGCGAGTCATCCTGCACGGCGCGGTGGCTGGGGGGTAGAACCCTGCAGGCCACCAGCCACGCGGCACACTGCCGCCACAACCTGCCCTCTTCCTCCATGGCTTCTGCACGGCCGGTGGGGAGAGAGGAATGCGACAGGAGTGGTCCCCCCACCACAAGGTTTCGTTAACTCCGATGAACGATCATCGACTCCTAGGCAGAGTTGAACATTCGGACGGCTCCTAGACCGAGTGTACATTCGGACAAAGTTGTCATATTTGGGACGGAGCACCCAGTCCGTGCCATCCTGATAAGATTTCAACATTTGACCGATGTTACAGCGCTCACTGATTCGCTCCTGTCACTTGCTCACAGGCGGTCAGTCACTTCCGTTTCACTCTTTTAGCGCTGCTACCACGGTTACCCCATACCATGGATGCCGTTCCAAATCAGGTGTCCCATATGCAAGTAATAATCCAGGAACAAAAGATATATTTTTTACTGTTCCTATGTTTTCCACTTTATTGATTCCTCCACCCATGTTGATCACTCGGTCTCTACCAGGCCCCACTGTGTTCGACCACCACACGGCAAGTCACAACCCTTATCTCTGCTTCATAATAAACTGACTTATCTCTCTGCTTCTTTCCATGTTCTGCCTCACATGGTCTTGTTTCCCGTATTCGTATAACCTTGCTCAATCGTTGTCACTTTTGAAATTACACCTTCAATTTGGATGTTTGTTTCTGGCCATTTGGCTCTTTTGGACTTTGAGTCTGTGCTCAGCAACTGTGCTTTGTAATAACGTGGTCTAATGAGCCTCATAAGTAAGAAATTAAGGCTAATATACACATAAACACTGTACACATTAAACGTACGTTAGAAAAAAAAAACCACAGCCTAATAAAATAGATTAAATAAAATAGAGAATGTGTTGTGAATGATAAGCCAGCAGAAGTACAATTAATAAAAACACTATTCATTAACTCCGCATGATAGCAATGTGTACTTGACTGACGTTTTCAACAATAAGCCGTCATTATAACATCGCCAGAGAGGGCTAACCATCTCCTAGCTGAACTATTCGGTACAGTACTTCTAGGAACTGGACATCTCCACGTGGTACCCGATCAAGATATACTATTGAGTCTCAGTGAGGTTCAATGTTCAGAGATTACGGTAATTACGTTGCCATTATATAGTGCTACATTATTACGTACTTTATATATTAGTAATGCAATATACATTAGTGTACGGTGTCTAATGCATATAAGCTGTTGTTATTGAGCGAACAATGCATTTTCTAATGATGTAGAAGTCCTAAAAAGCTAACATTTAGAAAATACTTTATTCAACCCCACGCTTATCAGGAGAACGTCTGAGATCACATCTTGTCACATTCGAACGCCACCAATAGCAGTTCCAGCAGTTCAATTAATAAAACAAAGCAGGTTGAAGACACATCAAACCCAAACAATTGGGCCATCTATTTGGTTAAGTAACACTCGTTGGTAACAGCATGCCACGCGCACACCACGGTGATGCACCCGACTCCTCAACAATATCAATCCACCGCCCTTTCTATATCAATATTAAAGGGCTCCCTCCTCCACCACGCGGTGTGGGTCATAATTAGAGGTCGTTCGACGGGGGCTGGTCAGTGGGTTAAGGAGATGGGAGTAGAACCGGTTCATATATCACTCGCCACTGATCCTGGCCGTGGCCCGGGGATACATAGAACTGAAGATCCTCGAGTTCGTATCGCAGTGCAGCGACAACCGCTTTACGAGAGCACGTAAAATCGCACGCAATAAAATTATCTCCGTCAAATTACTCCCCCCCCCCGCCGCCGTATCTCTGATGAGCTCGGTTGGCTACGTACAGTGCGAAAGAAGTTCAACATGCGTGCGACAATCTTGCAAGCAGTTACATACACTTTACAAATTGTTGGTGTTGATGGTCTGTGATAGGGGCCATCACAGACTACGAAGGCCGTTTGACAATCCAATGCTGGATGAAAATCCACTGCTGGATGGGGGCCTGCCCTGCACCGTGTGAACCATGGTGGGTCATTTGGCCATACTTCACCACGCAGGTCAATGAGGAAGTATCCAGGATAAACACACGCACTGTATGCTGTCGTCAAAAGAACAACAACAATTATGCGCGTAACAGCAAACATAGAGTAGCAATTGTTAACAAGACAATTGAGTCACATAAATATGACAATTGGCGATAATGTTCGGGGCAAAATGTTGTTTCTTCTGATAATAAAATGAACAGAAGAGAGCCGAGCCACCTTAACATCTGACCAGCAACGAGACACGAAGTCACGTATGGCCCCTCGGTGCGCGACCCGTTCAATAAGTGGCAGTAACGTCGAACAAATAAATGCTACACAACGTACCGTCCACGCAATCGCGTGCGAAACATTTGCGACAATGGCAATGAAACAAAAAAATTGTTACCAGGCCGGCAAACGGTTGAGTCGGAGAGGAGACGCGTCTCGCTGAACAATCCGGGCGGTCTTCGTGAGGTTCTGACCGAAAGAGAAAAGCTTTAGCACGTCGGTGCGGTCGAAGGTCAGCGTGAAAGGAGGCGCAGAGAGAGAGAGAGGCGAGAGAAGGGTGGTGTATAGGGAGAGAGATAAAGTAGTTTACGTGGGTTAATCTCTCTCTGACTATGGCTCGTGTTCACGTGGGACCCCCACCCCTCCCTCCTCCTCCTGCTGTATGTAAAGAGGAAGACGCGCGTCGGTGAATTGCAACTTCCTCAAAGTAAGGCAATTAAATAAATAACGAGGGTTGACCACCACCACCACTACTACCACGCACCCACCACCCACCCACAAACCTCCCCCCCCACCATTGCCAGCCCAAAGACGTGCCCTAGATTTAGCTGAGCAATCCGTATATTTGCAAGATTATAAGACGCACGGTTTTACCAACCCCAACCTCTGTATTTCGAAATTAAAATATGGAGGGGGAGGGGGGTGGGGCTGGTGCTTCTAATAATCCGATTCGCGTGTGTGTCTTTGTGTATGTGGGAAGATTCGTATGAACTTTGAGAGACACCGGGCCACACGCTTGCGAGATGCCTCTTACTCGCCACAACTTCTTATAACCCAAAGCAAACGTTGAGTCGGTCTGTGTGTGTATGGGGAAAATGTTTCAAAACCCTTTTGACACCCTGGGCGGGGGGGGGTGTGGTTGGGAACGCATTTTGAGGTGAGTCTTATTTTCCAGAACGTTTTATTATCCGAAAAAAATAACCGGTAGCGCTGTGGTGTCCGCTTTGGGTGGTGCCAGGGACAGAGCGGGCGAATTGGGGAAGTGATCTTTGGGGGGCCCGGGTGGGTGGCTGGGGTTCTATCTGGCGTTTGTTACTACTAGGAAGTCACCACTCACTATTTCCCCTTTGCGCATTCATTGCACATGTACAGCACTCGTGCTAATCCACTGCTGGATGAGGGCCTCTCCCTCGCCCCAGGGGGTTATAATCTACTCTGACCATACTTCACCACGCTGGTCAGTGAGTGCGCGCGGGTTGGAGAAAGCGAGGGGTGGGGGCAACACAGACGTATAGGCGCATACAAATACCGTACAACACTGTTGCTGCACTGCCTCTCTTTGCTGTTTATCACGTAGCAGCCGATAGCAACCTGTGTGTGCATGGCAGTCACCCGTCTAAAAGCACTGTCTAGGCTCAAACCCTGCTTAGTTTATGAATCTACAGTACAGTACTCATGTGGGCACCACCACCTCGGCCACATTTGCATCCCTTTTACTGATATTTACCTGAAAAATGCTCGTTTGAGACGGGGTTAGACCTCGGGAGGTTCTGAGCAGGCCCTTGTACGCGACACTGATCTTATTATCCGCATGGCCGGGAAATCGAACTCAGATTGGCCGGAATTGGCGTGCCACCCTAACACACACACACAGATTCACGTGGACAGACTGTTGCCACAGGATGGGGTAGTGTGGATGAGACCCACACACGGCCGCCGCCTTTGTCAACCTGGTGTACTTGATTGATCCCACCTTCGAGTCTTGGCCCAGAGGAAATCTGAACCACTACTTCCTGCAACAGGCGAATAAAAAACGTCAGAATTTACAGCCCTTTCGTCGATACGCCGCTGGATGAAGGCCTCGCCGTGTCGGTCATGTCGTTGTTTGACCATACTTCACCACGCTATGGTCAGATGGTCAGTGCAGATTAGTGAAAGAGCAGTGTAGAGGGGGCGGGCGGGGGGGTCATGACCGGGTCAGACAGCACTCGCCACTGATGTTGACCGTGACACGAGAATCGAAATCAGCGCGCCGGTTTCCAGCGCAGTGCGCTAAGCACTGCAGGATAACCCCTTGCACCCCGCTAGCTACCGGGTTACCATCGGCTATTGGTAATTGCCTCCTCTCTGACACAATGGGTAGTCCTCGTAAACATTGTGCACGGTACAACGTCGCATATACGACCATCACGCATCCGCCCCGACCAATTGACCACCAACACGCTTCCCGTTGCAATCTTTTTTGTGCGCGGCATTCAACTGGCGTGCGATCACCACCGATCTCGCTCACACAATCCGCATGTGCCACAGGCCCCGCGCGCCGGCGAATAGGACACGTGACGTTTTGTGCTCCGTGCGAAGTTGGTCAAACTCGGTGGACACTTGTCGGCAAAAGCGAGGGCATTTTTGTTTTGATTTTGAGGAACCCATAACGCCACGTTGATACAGTGTGAAACATACACTTGGCTGAGCTACGTTTCCTGTTAAAGATTTTTTTTGGTTGTGGCAGTTACGGTCGTGAGAGGGTGTTTTTGATGGACTGGGACTTTCATGTCAGCACAATTACCCCGTACTATATCCAGAATCTCTTCAAATGCACATCCTTGTTTCAGCGTGTTAACAGGGATCACCACCGGATACGCATTGTGTTAACATCGCCTCTAAATGTGACCGCATCTCAAGCTGCTGTGCAGATAAAGTGGATGCATTTCATCTTATAGCGGGAGGCAGTCGATAATACGAGGTGGGGATTCAAACGGACCATCTTAGAATTCGACAGCACGGATGGCTGTGGAAAGCGAGTCCCAGGGTGAGGGACAGCAAAGGAGAATGGGGCGAGTTCCCTCTAGGGAGCTTTGACGGACACGGTACAAAGGTAGAAATGTTAAAGTGTCGCCCTGCAATTCTGGTGCAGAGTGTAAATAGAAGGGCAGCCTTAGAGAGCCACTCTCGAAAGCAGGGGGTGTCAAACATACGGCCCGCTGGCCGGACCTGGTCACCCAAGCCTTTTCCTCCGACCCCCTGCATGTTATTATTTTGTACGACTTAGTTTAATTTACGTTCTTTTTTAAAAGTTTTTTTTACCGAAATGCAACCTTCATTTAAACCGAACATTGAAACGGAGGAGGGGATTTGGCACGCCCTGCCGCAAAAAAAAATCAACTCTCTTTTCCCGCGCTTTCGGATTTTGAATCGGTAAATTAAGACCGAATTGCTCTTTTCGTTTTCATGAGACTAACTGTGTGGCCCGCGGGAGGTGAGTTTGAATCCAAACCGGCCCGCTGCCAGATTGAGTTTGACAACCCCGATCTAGAGGGTACAGGACATTGGCCTACACAATTCCCGGACGTCTTCAAAGTGGTGGGAGTGCCCACACTTGACCCCAGCACACACCTCACCCTGCCGCTGGTCTGTGGTGCATGTCTTTATACTGCTGGGTGGACAGATAATTAAAATCGTAGTCAATTTTTTTTTACTTTCCACACCGGGAGATTGAATCGAACCGGCGACCTCCAAGCGTGCTGAAAGGGCACAGTTTCTGGAGACCCGGGTCAAAGCGCCAGATGACCTTTCTGATGTGAGGGGGGCCCTCGGACCTCGGATGCGAGGCACCCAGGGCAAAATAGTTAGAAAAATTATAGCCTTTTCAATTGTGTTTATTCTCAATGTGTCGTGTATATTGTCTTCACAGTACTATATTGTTTTTGAACGTCTTACTTATTGGGTCTGCAATGGCTTCCTTACTCGGGAAGTATCTCAAACAATACCCCCTTTTACTCGGTCACCTCGAGACGTACTCTCTGGGAGGAGGAGATTCAGCGTCAATAATAAATTATGAAAATGTGTGGCATGCCCAGGTGGCCGCATGCGGCAGTGACATCCCCCATTTGGTCTTCTTATCTTTCATGGCATGGGGTTACCCCCCCCCCGCACTCTCATTCTCACACTTCTGATGTGTAAAATTTTCGTGGTTTTCAATTTTGTGTCGCAACATTTTAACCACACAACTCATGCAAATCCCAGTTCTCATTTAACCCAGGAATTACCCGCCGAGTCTCCAGGACCCTTTTTTTTCTCAGGAGGGTCCCGCATACATTGAGATGTTTGGCAAATGGTCATTTTGAAAAAAGAAAAAAAAATGTTTGACTTTGTGTGGGAGGAAACTGGAGAAGCTGAAGAAACCCCATCGCGTACACAACAGGGGTCACACGCAACACCTGACAAGCCCTGGTGGTTGCCCAGCAAAGTACTCGCCAGGCTCAATGTTGCTTAGCCTCCGAGATCCGAGGACATTGGGCACGTTGATGGTGACTTGGCCGTACATGTACACAGTAAGTGTATTACTTCTACTCACTATTCATAAGTTACGCGAATTTAGTGAGCAATCTGCATGTGGGAGCACAGGGACACGTGTTACTCAGATGAAGTTCCATATGGGCGTCTTGTGTTCACTGGGGAGTAGAATTATATGCACAAAGACGCGTCACGCAGTGCATCTGCAGAGTAAATAATTTATCCTGGCGAGCCGTGGGAATTGACGCATGCTGCGATTATTTCGGGGTTAGTTCTGGTCTAGTGGCCAGAACACTCAGCCACTTTGGGCTAGAACAAGACCTCGTGACCCAATACTAAAGCAAACCTCCAGATCAATATCAAGGCTAGCGACTGCTCCTATCATTTGCCAACTGTCACTCGTTCATGAGCCAATGACGGCAAGGTAACTCTTGTGTGATTCCTCTTTAATATGGACCTTGTTCCAGTGGTTGGTTCAGTGATGCAGCAGATGATATACCATATTGCACCTGGATTGCATCAGATATCATTAGATATGTGAAGCAGGGTAGGGTTGAGCCTGGATAGTGCTCAGATGGGTTGACCATCATGTAAAATAGGTGTTATAGGCTGCCGGGCTATGTTGCTAGCAGAGGATAGTTTAGCAACATCCATTGTTCCACGTGTAATATGTTCCGTCTATGTTCCCCGCATTCACCAACCTGCCCTGACAAGCGTGGTGAAGTATGGTCAAATAACCCCCATGCCTTGCGTGGCATGGGGAGGCCTTCATCCAGCAGCAGATTAACAAAGGGCTATGTGGCATAGTGTATTATTATATCGTGTATATAGTGTATCATATATCATTATATAGTGTATCATTATCTGAAGGAAATCAATAAAGACTAAATCGGGTCATGGTATGTAAGATATGCACACAGTTATTGTCTATTACCAGGGTTCCAATGAAAAGCAGGAAGGATAACTCGGCTTACATGGCTACAAATGTATTCCATCAAATAAGCGTTTTCCAAAGTAGAATTATTTCTCTTTTAATTTACACTTAGTGCACCGTCTGCTGCGATTTACACAATGCTTGTACAGTACCGTGCCGATTCTACCTGTGGTTGGATGAAACGTGTCACATGTAGCTTATTTACACACAATTCTCATTCTCCGTGTCCTAAATGAAATGACTTTGACGCAACATTAACGATGAATAACACTTCCATCCTGTTCCAAAGCAGGAAAGGTTTTCGGGGAGTACGATGCACATGTGTGTCCGATCTATTACACAAAGTGCTCAAGTTTGAATTAATGGCACTCGTGGGAATTGGAAACAGGTAAAGTACATATACACAGGAACTCCTGTACTTACGAACAAGTTATCTTCCAGAGGTGTGTTCGTAAGTCGATTTATTCGAAATCCAACTTTACTCCTGTCGATTCCAAACATGTTGTATGGCATGTACACTAAACACGGGGAATGGTTTTAAAAGTTGTATAAACTCCTCCAGATGTAGATGTCACTGGTTCTTCGCGTTCTGCAGATGTAGGTGCCACTGGTTCTTCACGTTCTGTAGATGACACTGGTTCTTCATGTTCTGCAGATGTAGATGCCACTGGTTCTTCACGTTCTGCAGATGTAGATGACACTGGTTCTTCATGTTCTGCAGATGTAGGTGCCACTGGTTCTTCACGTTCTGCAGATGTAGATGACACTGGTTCTTCATGTTCTGCAGATGTAGATGCCACTGGTTCTTCATGTTCTGCAGATGTAGATGCCACTGGTTCTTCACGTTCTGCAGATGTAGGTGCCACTGGTTCTTCACGTTCTGCAGATGTAGGTGCCACCAACGCCATCTATTGCGCGGCAGTTGAACTTATGACTCGGTCCGAACAGGCAACTGGACATACGGACAGGTTTGTTCGTATCTCTTAAAGTTTCTAAGTCTAACGTTGATAAGTCGATGAGTCCCTGAATATAATCTTGAATTTCAGGTCACGCACTTTGCATGGGAGCAGTGGGGCAGACTCAATTTGCATTATCTGTGCCAAAAAAGCAAACACCTTTATGTTATGTCCCGGGGCTAATGGACAATGAGCTTCCCTGCCACGTGTCTGACAAAGGGGGACTTCATTAATACCAAGCTCAGCAGAAGATTCACTTTTGCAGGACGTGTCTATTCTTCCAAAGTCCGACTCTGAGACCCAGCAGTGTTAAAACCGATCCAGAGGCAGCCTGCTTATACAGACGCTCCTGTGACTGGTATTGGTAAAATGTTGACAGTATAAAAAAAAACAGGCTGCTGGAATAGCAGTGGATTGACAAAGGGTCTGAATTGAAATCAAACCATGCATTAAAAAGTTAATAACGGAACTTGGCATTTCAGCACGATGCGATTAACAGGGCATCCAATTATATTCACATTTTCCAAACAGTTCGTTAAGCACTAATCCACATAGATGTGAAATTGAAAGACTGCGGGAAAAACATATTTAACATTGACTCAAATTAGATATTTTCTCATGAGTTATTTTATGCTTTGAGTACTGTACAGTGTTAAAATGTTTGTGAGCGCACTGCTGGATGAAGGCCTTGCCACACCGTGTTGCACATGGACTATGGAGGCTGTGTGACCAGACTTAGACCACGCTGGCCATTGCTGGTTGGTGAAGTGGATTCTCAGGACCGGTTCAGATATCACTGGAGTTTAACCGTGACCAGGAATGAAACTCACTTGAGGCCAGGTTAATAGTGCAATGCCCTGAACACTGTGCCACCGCTCGCTCTGTAAAAGTATTAGCAGCAAACAATGATGCCCTTGTGTCGATGACTTTATTTGAATGTAAAAGTAAGTGGTGTCTCGTTGACTTCAATAAGGGTTATGGGGTGTTGTTCTTATTTTGTTTGGCGTTGAACAAAGAAAGCAACGTGGCTACGATTGTACGTTTAATGTTGTACGCCATTCCACGGCATCCAGGGCTGGTAGAAGTGTGGAGTTGTCCACTGGTTCTACCAGGGTACGCATGCAGTGCTCAAATAATTTACTTCTGTAAAGTGGTGGATTTCATCTGTAGATCACAATGCGCCTCTGTGAATGGAAAGCAGGAAATAAACACAACCTGCAGGGCAAATGGGTCAGTTGAAAGAGGTCAGTTTTCAAGACATCTCAAACAGATCTAACGATTCTGATCGTCTTATTAGCAAAGGCAAAGCGTTCCGAAGCTTGGGAGCTGCACTAGTAGAAGCCCGATCACCCCGGATGCTTTGAACCTCATCGCCGCATTGACAGTTTGGCGAGTACCTGGGATTTATTAGAAACTGGCAAGTGACGGTACAGACTGGACAGACAAAACAAGTCACTGTGATGCCCATAAGAAAAACTTTATTGCCTGACAGAAGCACAGAGTAATGACTGATGGCCGAGTAAAGAGACGCGGCGCAATTTCGATGTAGTATTTTTAAAGGGCGACCGCATCTCAAGACGGTGTGTGGAGAAACGGCGGCGACATGCAGAGGAAGACGGTGCTCTCTGTGACCTGGGAAACATCGCGTGCACGGCACGGAGTGGGTGAACTTTGAATTGTGCAGAGTAAACACAGGTTGAAGGCAATTTACTGCCCAATGATGTAATAATACAACACACACAATGTCGACTTCATGCAACTAATTTAGATACGTGACGTTTGCATCAAATTATTAAATACAAAGTTTGCACATTGCCGTATGAAGTTACTTAATGTAAACCGTTGAGTAACAACACACCCTTCAACATTCATTTAGTGATACGAAATAAACTAATTCACATTAAAAAGTAAAATCGTGAAATGTTTCTGATTAAAAACGCTCTTCGTCAGGCACGTTGCTACGTTGATTTCTCATCCCTGTCAACCCATTATCAGGAGTACCACTAGTACACTCACCACTACACTCACCACTACATACCTGCCAACCCCTTATCAGTGCCCTACCTTATGACAGACCAATTCAGACCTTATAAATGCCAACGTTCATCCTACAAAGCAGGGACGTGAGGTCAGGGGAGGCAGGGGAGGCAGAGCCTCATCTGTCATACTCCAATGAAAATAGCTGTTACAAAAAGTAAAAAAAAAGAATCATCAAATAAAATAAATATTAAGATTTTTCCACTGATCTGTGTTATAAATGTAATTTCTGTACGATTCCAATCATTTTCATAGTCAAAATCGCCAAATTTGCGAAGCTCCGCTGCAAATACAGGAAGAGACGAGAGGTGAGGCAGCGACGCGCTCAGCCTCCCCTCTGATTGCGCAACCCCTCAGTAGCTGGATGGAGCGCGGGCAATAAGCGCGTGCCTGCTACTATCTCAGTATGTCACCAATGTAATGTTTGTAGACCCCTTTATTTCATGTCTTCGCCTTCCATACTCCAGGTAACTTATTTTTTTGTTGTTGTTGCCCTATTGAAACGGCTGTGGCGACGTATGGACCTGAAAACTCAATTTCCCTGCAACAGGAATACGGGGTAAACCGTCTGGGTCGACAGCTTTGATTTCTCATCACCAACGTCAGCTCTTCCACCCGTTCTCGCCTCGTCTTCGTCCCGTCGCTTTGATCCCGAACCCGCCGTCAATAACGACCGTGGTCGAGACGCCGGCTCGCTCACGAGGTTCTCCCTCGCTTCGGCGAGCACCACGCTACGTGCGCCTCCTGCCGGCACACGCCGAGACCGAGAAGACACCACCTGACACCTTGCACTGAGAGACACGCGGCCATCACCACCACCACCATCACCACCATCGACCATGATGACCAGGGCTCGACAACTATAACAGCAAGAAGAGGCAGCTTTTCTGCGAAGACGTCTACGGTACTTCATGAATGATGTGAAAACATTTTTGGTCATTATTTCAAGAGCGACACACGCGCCGTGATTTGTAATTGCCGCATTACATTTCACCGGTGTGCTGTACTAGTATACTACACTATACAATACACTACTATACACTACACTATACACCACACACTAGTGCTGTACTAGTGACGAATTGGCAACGTTCTGTTTAGGTGACAACCCTCACTAGTTGGCTGTGTCGGGTGGTGGCGGATTTAACGACACATTTATATATTTACACGATCTAACCCCAAAAGAACCTCTTGTATTATGGAGTCAATGTGATTGATGATGGTGTCTCGAACTTGCGTGCGTTCTCGAAACAAAAGACATCACAATCTCTAAACCAAAGACTAAACTTTTCTTTTTTTACTATTGTTTTCTTGTTCATGTTTTTGTTTTTTTGTTTGTTGCGGTTGCACCCGATTCAAGAGCCGAATGGCTCACAGGGCTATACCTAATAATTGAACTTGAACCAAGCTAGGGCTTAGCTATCACAAATGATGGCCCAACGAAGTTGCTTATCATCATCATCACCACGTGGAACTGTATAGCAGCCAATACTCGAAACGCGTGATGTTTATTCTAAATGTGGAGGGGAAAACCGGTGGACCCGCAGAAAAAAATCCACGCGACCACGGGGAGACAGAGACACGCAAACTCCAAATCTACAGCAGCAGGCGTCAGGGTAGAGAATTGAACCCACGACCTCCTGCATACCAGGCGAGGTCGTTAACATCCCGTCACCGCGGCGCGCTGATCTCACGTGGTGGCCACGTGTTCCTTAGCTGTGCATCGATAGATCGATACATCGATTCTTAATTCCCGTGTTACATGTATCCAATCAATCGGCAGTGAACGAATTGCTTATTTCGATTCGCATGTTGTACCGTATGCGGTATAGGTTCACTTGCGAGATTAATTTACCGTACACTATTCGACACGTGCACTGTACTTCAATAACTCTCTAGCCCTTTGTCAATCCACTGCTGGATGAAGGCCTTCCCCATCTCGCACGATCCAACAAACACGCGCTCATTTGATCGCTCCATCTCCTCTGCGGAGGTGCTCTCTCCTACCACATCCCACGCCGTTCCTGCCGCTCCTCTAACAATTGTCGCCCATCCCATTAAAGCGTTTCAACCTTCCACGTTTATTGGGTGAAGAAGTGAAAGAATCAGGGGGGCGGGGCCGATGACGTGTCCCCCCAGGAGGCCTCGACTTTACAATCCCTAGCGCAGAGTGTCACTGAGCTGCCCCCTCCCCCCCCGTCTTGTTTACGCCATCGACTCTTTAACTCCACAATGCCCGCAATTGCGCAATCCGCCAGCCCGAGCACAAATAGACACCGGCCGCGGTGAGACCATACGGCTCCGTGGCGCAATGGATAGCGCATTGGACTTCTAGGTTTGGAAGGCAGACATTCAAAGGTTGCGGGTTCGAGTCCCGCCGGAGTCGTTGCTTGTATTTTATTATTTTATTCTCAACGCTTTCGCGATCCAAAACAAAACGCGCTTCCCAAGCGCTGCGAGACGCCCGCTGCGTTTGTGATACGCCCCGGGTGGCGAGGTGAGGGCTCAGGCGTTCGTGTCTCGTCTCCGTTCCACTTGTGTGGACTCTGACCGGTGTTTTATGTTTCCCGTGCTGTGAAAGAGAGGGCGAGGGAGGGAGGAGGGTCCCCACGTGTTCGGCAAGGGGCACCCCGCCCAGAGAATTATTCTCGGCTGGGTTGTTGCCGTAACGCACGCACGCCGATAGTCGGCGCCACGTGGTCTCGGGGTCTGTAGAGTCGTGCTGATGCTGCTGCTGCTTGGTCGATGATATGAATAAATGTGGGTTTTTTGGGGGGAGGAGTTAGATCGCGTAAATGTGTTTCGTTAAACCCGCCACCACCCGACACATCCAATTAGTAAGGTTCGTCGCTTAAACAAAACGTGTCAATTCGTGTGTTCACACAAATTGGTACGTTTTGTAGTGTTTACTTCAGCACACCGGTTGTGTGTCGGGGAGTAAAAGTCACGAGCCATTTACAATTCGAGTGTTAGGACGTTTCGCTGATGATTACGACTGGCGTCATCGGGCGATTAGCCAGAACACGCATCAAACTGCTGCTTCGTCTGTTTGAGTGATCCCCCAAATCTCGACGAGTGGGTGAGTGTGAGCGGGTTTTGAGTGGGTTGTGTGCGGCAAGATTGAGGACGAGAGGCACCATAGTATATTTGGTGGAGTCGGCAGCAGTTACAGTATTAGTCCCGAGTCAGAATCAATCATCGTCCCCCATCCTAGTTATTATTAACTCAGATGGTTTACCCAGGAGGGTCTTGCTAAGTTTTCGCAGTTATAGTGCCACGTCTAATACCAATTTAGTCATTTGCAGATACAGTATTTTATCATTGGGATGTTTTGCCAATATAGTTCCAGTTACGTTGTATGTTAATTTGGCTTTTTTGGGCTTACGAAAGGAAAACCGAGAACTCGGAGGATATCTGAGTGCCCGGAAGAAAACCCAAGTTGAATTAGGCCAGAACATACAAGGGGGAGAACATTCAAATTACACACGGAAAGACACTCCTGCTCTGAGGCACAAGCGTTGCCACTGCACCACCATGCCACCCAAAAAATAAGTTTACGAATGCTCTCATAATCATCATAACAATTTTATGCATCCAAATTGTATCGTCATCCGTGACCAATGCTACCACTATCAAAAACAATCTGTCATTACCATAGTCCTCCAATGTCACCGTTTGGTAGTATCAAAATAGTTTTTGTATCATCACGCACCAATGTCAACACTCTCATCACTCCATCATCATCACTCCGTTGACATCGACGTTTGATAAATCCAAGATGTATTGTCATCGTGAATCCGGCATTATTACTTCCCACCAATACCACCGTTAATTCATCCTCATCATCCATTCTATTAATCAGTCATTATATATTTAACTTCAGTAACAAAATTGTATCGTTATCATAAAACCCTCATCATCAACATCGTCATAAAACACCACCACTATCATCAGCAGCAGCAGTTACTCGCCAGCTCATCGTCAGGGATTGAAATAAAAAACCCTCACCATGTCACCAGCATCGCGCGACCCTGCGTTGTAAAATAATCCGCTAAGCACCTTCGCCCGAGATGGTTTCATCTTTCCAGTTCCTCGACGGACACGTTCAGTACCTTGGCTACCACGCGGTACTTATTCTTGGCAATCGGCCAGCGTTCCTTTCCAGCCACCTACCCTGCCCAAGCATACTTTTCAGTTTGAGTTGACTCACAGATGCACCACCTGTGCCAAGCTTGCTACGTTTTATCCTCCGGGCGCTCCGCTCATTGTTGTGAGCGTCGCTCCTCTGCCCTCCGTT